>NC_057809.1:466635261-466935261 GCF_018294505.1 Triticum aestivum
GGGCACAAAAACTACCTCTCCACCAGCCGCGAAACCCCGACATCTTCCGTCCGCCACCCCATTCCACCGGTCTACCGCCGCCCTCCTCCATCACGCCGGAGCCGATACCCCCGACGTCGTCGTCCACCGCAACCTCAACCGCAACACCCTCCACAGCTAGTAGTTGAAGCCGAGGCCGAGCCGTCCGTACCTGAGCCATTTCAACCACGCCGTCCTGCGCCTCACCGCTGCCCCTCCAACTTCGCCACCCTCCACCGCACCGGAGCTGTTCCTGCTACACCGTCCTTCGCCGCCTCCGATCTGCTTCCCCTCCGCCAACATACGGCCACGGCAACACAATCAACAATTTGTCCATGGGTTCATCCAAGCCTGCACCCTCTAGAACATCGGTTTCCCCGGCAAAAAGAAGAAGATCGGCGCGACATGTGGAGGTGACCACACCGGCAACCGAAAATGGTACTCCTCTTCCCTTATTCGTGCAAATCTTACGTGTCTACTTGCATGGTATTCATCCCATAGAAGACACTAGTTGACCGCTTCTTCTTGATACTAGATGTTCCTAGTAACTCGCGATGCACAAGGTTTCTCCTCATATATTATTTCACCTTAGCTAGAGGTCCGTCGCCCCCCTGAATTTCAATTCCTGGTCAGTTGATTCCCAATTACCGGAAGCATTCCCCGGCATAACAGGCGCTAGTCCGCCTATTACGCTGGGGAAGCAGCGCCTTGGTGTTTATCTTAGGGCGTGTGGGGCCTAGAGCTACTAGTGCCCGATCTGGAGGTCGACCGGGATTAAAGGGATGGCCTGGGGGAGCTGCCAAGCATGGTGGTGGTGTGAGCTCGAGGGGAGGGCGGGGTGGCGGAGGCAGGGGTCTGGGCCGGTGGTCGCTGGCGGTTCGACAAAGATCGTCAATAGTGACTGGCGGGAGGTAGATGAAGGCCATCTGCCCGTTCCTTATAGATCGAACGGTTCATTAAAAAATCGACTGACCTATTTATTTTCAGTCGACTGTTATCGTGACATGACCACATGTGGTCGTGTGCTGGAGGAGTACCTGCATTTCCTGTGCTCATATATTAGAAAATCGTACGGAGTAGAATCTAATTTTGTTTGCCATGCAATGTTGTAGAGCTATCATATGTCTCGTGTCATTTATATTTCAGCCACCTGCTATCTGCTACTTTTATAGTGCACTAGTTTTGCACACACTTCACCCATACTCTCACTATTGTGTTTTTATGCAAGGGTATTTCAGACCCTGCCTTGACAAAAGCAGAAAAGATAAGAGAGAAGTCGCTCCAGCATGGTACGTGACTAAGCCAAGCACGTTTGTAGATTTTAAAGGGTGTAGTGTCAGCAGATGTAGACGGGGAACGTAGATTTGGAGTTGATGATCTCGCTCGCCATGAACCACCATCCTAGGTGCTTGCTTTAACTTCACGGTGTCATATGTGGTTGCATGTTCCATATGGTGTCTAGCTTGTATTCGAAAGGCTGAAGTCGATCTTTATTAAGATAAGGAAAGATATTTTTTACATGAACCACCATCCCGTGAGCACCAGAAGACAAATAGCTAGTCAGGGCACTGGCCGAGCCAGTGACAAGCCCAACAAAGAGAGGCATCACCTGGAAGCCAACTAAAAAGCCACGATGGTGGCGAAGCAGCCCGCCTCCCAAGAGGATCTCAGGTCCTAGATGAACATGCTCACCACTCCAGCCGGATGTCTAGCTTGTATTGCTTCCAATTTGGTTAAATTGCATCTACTTAGCTTACACATTTTACCTTTGAATATGACATGCCTTTCTGTTTTTGGTACATACTAGTCCATCTGTGTATTAACCATGTTCTTACATCAAACTAATGTTCTTGTGTATCCCTCATCAATCACTAATGATGAGGCAGTCAGCAAGTGGAATACTCATTTAAAGAATGCAGCGTCAGCCTCCCGACATGATTCTCAAGAAATAGCAAAGCTAGATGAAGATAGTGAACGTAGCTCTGTAGTTGATTACCGTATTTCCCCTACACTAGTATCGCAGGTGCTTGCTCTAACTTGGCAGCGTGATATGTGGTTGCATGTTGCATATGGTATCTAGATTGTAATTCTTCCAATATGTTTAAACTGCATGTGCTATTCTGCTTAGCTTATACATTATACCTGTTAATGTGACATGCCTTCCTGTATTTAGTACATAGTACATCTGTCTATTAAGCATGTCCTCACATAAAACTATTGTTTTTATATCCCGCATAAATCAATATGACGAGACACCTTCAGTGTATGCAGTGTGATATTAGTTGCATCTTTGATATGTTTTATAACATGCGCTGATTCTAATTTGTTGAAGTGCCATTTATGATGGGACACTTTTAACTTGGCGGAATCATATTGGTTGCATCTTTCAAGTGGTGTCTAGCATGCATTGCTTCTTATTTGGTGAAATGGTTTCTGCTTAGTTTACACAAACAGTTGTGAATAAGCCGTGCCGTCCTGTTTTTCGTATTATTCCATCCTGGAATCATGTGTTTGCCTTACATCAAAGTAGTGATTGTCAATATCATGCACGAATGAGTTATGAAGAGTGAATTGTATTGCTTTTTCTTGTCGTTTTTACTTGACAATTCAAAATCAATAAAGCGCAAGGAAGTTAGCAAGGCAGCGGATGAAGGTGCTCCTTCCAAATTGAGGGCCTCTACAGATTCTACTCCTTCGTCCCCCCAAGATGATTTCCGAGACAACACATCCATAGACACTCAACGTAGCTGTGTGTCAGGACCCCGATTCCAAGTCACATCGATCTAGCCGGTAACACATAATATCACTTTGCGGCCTCACGCGCGGTATTCCCACGGGTGTCGCCTTACCATGGCCCGGGACCGTTTACGCCTTTTGGCTCACGTATATGATAGTGTCGCTAGCATCCATATGATAGAGAACCCGGGCCGACATGACTAGTCGTGAACCCAAAGTGGCACTAACTTACGGGGACAGGCATACATGAATCAACATCGAGCATGTCGGTCAGCAGTGTGCGAATCCGGGCTGTAGGACTGGGCTAACAGGACTCCGGTGAACCGGGCTGTAGCAGGCTAGGAAGGACTCTGGATGTCACCGCGTGATATTTCCCCGAAGGGACAGACACAGGAACGAAGTGAATCACATGTCGGCCAGTCAAGTGTTCCGGAGCAGTAGTGCTGGGCTAGCAGGACTCCGGTGAACCGGGCTGTAGCAGACTACTATGGCTCATGGAAGCACAAGACTACATTTCCCCATAAGAGAGGCTACCAAGGATAAACAACTAGGTTGTCGGATCCCACACATACCAAGCATTTCAATCATACACACAATATGCTCGATGTGTGTAATTACAACATGGCATCAGAACATAACTCTATGACTCAAAGTATTTATTCATTAGGCTCCGAGGAGCCAAGTATTACAATCATGGTCTCATGACCCAACATGCAGAGCATACAAGCATCGAGCGGAAGCATAAACATGTCTGAGTACAGACAACTACAAATGAAAAAGGCCGAGAAGCCTGACTATCTACAAGATCCTACCGAGGGCACAAGATCGTAGCTGAGGAATCAAGCTAAACGTCGAAGTCCACGCGAAACTAATAGCGAGACTAAAGTCTCTCTACAAAAACATAAAATAGGCAAACGAGAGTACAAATGTACCCAGCAAGACTTACATCAGAACTATCTACATATGCATCGATATCAATAAAGGGGGTGGTGGACTTTAGCTGCAGCAAGCCAGCTTTGACTCAGTGTCTAACCTGAACTACGACTGCAAGTAACTCTTTTGAGGTTGCGCACACGAGTCCACATATTCACCATATCAATACACCACTATGGATCCGCTCCCGTCTCCCTACGAGAACGCCGTCCATAGCACTCACGCTTATCTTGCGCATTTTAGAGTATCCACTTTCACTTGTCTATGAACTGTACAGGCAACCCAGAAGTCCTTTACCATGGACACGGTTATTCGAATAGATGATGTTAACCCTGCAGGGGTGTACTTCTTCACACACGCTCTCGCCACTTACCACCATGTACACGTCCTGTATCTCGGCAACCTTCAAGCAGAAGCCTGGCGAGGGAGTCGGCCACGACCTGACTAACCACACAAGTCTCTAGTCTAGGTTTATCGCCTATTCGGGTTCCATCCGCAAGGAGATCCGGCCGGGGTGTCGCTCACGGCCCCAAATGATGTGAGCAGGGTTCTCAAGCCCACCATCCGGGTGCCACTTGGTACACCGTGCCATTGTGTCTAGTCTGTCCCAAGCCCACCTGTACCGGGTGCCACTTGGTAGACTACTAACACTACCTACAAACACCAGAAACTAGTTGCAACTCCTGGACAGAGATCAGGTTGATTAATAAGTCGAGAGGGGCACTTAAGCATTCCAATGCGTGGTAGTAACTGTTCATGGATCACAAACACAAAACTCAGTTCCTGAGGACGGCTGCAATGAGACAACCCACCATGTACTCCTACATGGCCTCTCACCGCTACCTTTACCAAATCATGTTCACACACTTAGCTCTCAGCAGTAGGACATGTTCACCACATTCCAATTCATCCCCGATGAATCAGACCTGAATCAACTCTAAGCAATAGCAGGCATGACAAACAAGCATGAATGAGTAGGCACATCAGGGCTCAAACAACTCCTACTCATGCTAGTGGGTTTCATCTATTTACTGTGGCAATGACAGGTCATGCAGAGGAAAGGGGTTCAACTACCGCATCATGTAACAGTTGAAACGTGGTTGTCCTAATGCAGAGCAGGAGCGAGAGAGTGGGATTGTATCAGAATAAACAAGGGAGTTTTGCTTGCCTGGCACTTTTGAAGATAGTATACTTCTTCATCGGTGTCATCGAACTCATCGTCGGAACGTCGTCTACTGAGGGGGAACAATTACCGGCAACAGAGAGGAAACACAATCAATGCAATGCAACAATATGATGCATGATCATGACATGGCAACATGCTGGTGTTTTGAGCTAATGCAACTAGCAACAAAGTTAAATGAAGTTGGTTTGAACAAAAGGTTCAAATTCAAACTCCATATGTGATTATTTAAATGCCAAACATATGATTTGCCCTATTCAGCAACTATAAGTTGTTCCAACATGCATAAGAATGGTACAGATGGATAGATTGGATTTTTCTGATAATTTTTCATATATAAATTATTTCATTTGGAGTTACGGTTGAATTTCTATGATTTTTAGAAGTTCAAATCATTTTCTGGATTTCCTGGTTATTTGGAAATAAATAAAATCCAGTAAATGATTTACTGCGTCAGCATGACATCACGCTGATGTCAGCGGTCAACGGAGCGGCCCAGGTCAAACTGACCAGTGGGTCCCGCGTGTCAGTTACTAACTAAACTATCCTAGTTTAATTAGCACTAATCCTTGATTAATTAGCAGGGCCGGGCCCATGTGTCAGTGACTGTGGTTGGTACTTAGCAGTGTGGTTAGGCACTAATTAAGCCGGCCACGTCGGCAGTTAGCCGTGGGTGACACACATACGCGGTGGCGTGGCTCGTCCCGGCGACTCCGGCGACGAGAGGAGGTGGGGTTTGGCTCTAAGGCGATAGCGCGACGAGGCGCATCGGGTGGTGGCTGCGGGGCTGCCGAAGATGGCCTGAGGCGACGACGGTGTCAAGCGGAATGGCGCTGGAGCTCGAGCAAAGGCGGAAATGGCGCTACATGGCACGACAGGCCGAACCCGTGGGTGCTGCAGGTTCACAGGAGCGCGGCAAGCACGCTGGTGATGCTCGGGCGAGCGGACGAGCTCAGGAGCATGGAGCTCGTCGGCCGTGGTGGCGGCGAGCTTCAGCGGAGGTGGGGAACGGAGCTAGAGCGAAAACGCAAGCAGGAGAGGAGGGGGAGTCGGTCCGTGAGCTCACAGCGGTTGCAGAACGCGTCTCAGTGGGCTCGGGGGAGGTCGGACGACGTCGGGGCACTGCGGGCGATCTCGGAGGCCGGACTTGAAGACAACGGTGGTGGCAGCGTTCCCGGGCACCTGGCGTTGCGTGACTCGGTGGAGAGGACGAGGACGTCGTCGCGGATCTCAGGGGCACGTCTAGGGGCGTAGGGGAGGCCGGTGGATATGCGAGTGGTGGACGGCAGCGACGAGGCCGCTCGGGTGCGTACGAGTGAGGGAGCAGAGGAGGGGAGAGGCCACGGGTGAGGGAGAGAGAGGTCAGGGGGGTGCGTGGCTACGTTGGAGGCGTCCAGGCGTCGGCGGCAAGCAGGAGCTGGTGAGGCGCGTGCTCGCGAGCGGCGGCCACGCGCGCCGCGTCCTCTTGGCAAGAGGAGAACGATGACTGGCCACTGGGCCAGTCAGGCCGGTTGGGCTGTCACAGAACTGGGTCGGTTGGGCGCTAGGTGGGCTGCGCCAGGTAAGTTCTTTCCTTTCTGTTTTCTATCTCATTCCTTCTGTTCTGATTTAGTTTAGCCACTAAATCATTTTAATAAATTCTGTAGGTTATTATATGGCTTGCTAAAATATATACAAAGCCACTCACAAACTTCCAGAATTATTGGAGTTATATTTAATATATATTCAATATAAATCCAAAGCAAATAATTATAAGGATTAATTCAAATGGCCAAAATAAATGTTTCTGAGCTCCTAAAAATATTGGTTTGAATTTTACCTCTTGCCTATATTATTAGAGAAAAACAGGAACATTTTCTTGGGCCAAATTGAAGCAATTTTTATCTTGATCATTTCCAAAATGATTACTGAGGCTTTCACATGTCCCCATTTCAAGTTCATTGAAATATAAACATGATGACATGGATGCAGATGCAACTAATTACAAGCAAAGATCTAGGGCTGTGACACTGTGTTGGTGATGAGCACGTCTCCCCTAGTGCACCATCACATGTGCTCCCTCTAACTTGGCACTGTTATATGTGGTTGCATGTTATGTATGATTTCTAGCTTGTATTGCTTCTAATTTTGTTGAATTGCATCTACTTACTTTACACATTATACTTGTGACTAAGACACGTGTTCCTGTTTCTAGAACATACAATATCTGTCTATCACACCATGTTTTTACATCAAAGTGCATTTGTTCTGAAGAACTAAATTTTTATTCATTTTTCTTGTCGGCTTGACTTAACATGGCACAGAGAAAGAGGAAGCAAGACAGAACGACAGGGAAAGGGAAGCGGAACAATCCTGTAGATTCTGCTGGTACTGATGGTGCAATAGAAGGTCAAAGTCCAGCGGAAAATTGTACCGACAGGGTATCCCATGCTACACGAGCTACAGAACAAGCCAAACAGAAACAAATAGCTGCCACCAAACAAGCAGAGACAAGCCTAGTTGTTGCAACACCTTCCACAGTACCACCAGCTGCACGATTTACTCATTCATCAACTCAGCTAGCAGCACGTTCCCAAGCTCCAATGCCACCTAACACTACTTCCGAAGCACTCTTGACACAAGATGAGTTGGCAAGATTAGATGAACTTTGTGAGCTTCAACAACAAGAAGGTAGTTGCTAGAGTCAAGTTACAGTTGCATGCTTCTTTATATGTAGTCTCACAGTTTGATGTACACTAACACTTCCTATGTTTGTTGTTGGACTAGCACCTAGGCGCAAGAGGAAACAAACATCAGGGATAATGCTTGATAGGTTAACTAAATCTAGAGGAGGAAGAATGGATATCTGTTTTGAGGCAGGTTTAAAAAGGCCACGTGATGCTACAGAGTCAGCCAAGTTAGTATCAGAGGCAGCGGTTGCTGTTAGGTGTCATGTACGTATCCTCCCAACATGGATTCAATACAGGAATGACAAAGACGAAACCCAGTTTAACACCTTCCTCGACCATTTATCTATAAGTATGGTTATGTATGGAAACTAGTAATATCGTCTTGCTCTGTCCAATACTTTCTCGGTTGTTGATAATGAGACTCCCATAATTTTCAACAAATGAGGTTCAAGTTGGATAGCCAAGATGATGCAACCAGACAAGCTTGCACCCATGCTTTCAAGTTTGCTCTACGACAGTATCGGTATAACTTGAGGAAAACTCACTTTGAAGGCAAGGCTAACAGTGAACTTTCCCAAACAAATCCAGTGGAAAATATATCTGATGAAGACTGGAGAGGCCTCGTTAAACACTGGTCCGATCTGAAGTATCAGGTACATTACATATATGTCATCAGATCACATGTTGAAGTCCTATTTACGCATGTGCCACAAAAATCTATCTTCTTGTAGGTGAACTGTTCAAAGAACAAGGCCAACCGTACGAAAGTGAAATTCCAACAGACGACGGGATCTCGTAGCTATATTGCGCACTGCGAGGCTCTTGTAATTAGCTGCTGTTTCACTCTTTTCGTTGTACCATATTATCAGATCTATATTGACTTGTTCCAAATGCAGAGGAAAGCCCACAAGGACCAAAAAGTACCTGAACCAAATGTTGTGGAAATCTTCAAGGACTGTCACACCAGCAAGAAGAAGGGCATGACTACACCAGTCAAAGCCGCAGTTGTAAGTCCTTAATCCTCATGCCTTTTAACTACTACTTTCTCTGACTTGTTCCTTGAACTGCATGGTTTGCAGCCAATGTCTATTACTCTTTTCAATTTTATACACAATTGTCTTAGCGTATCATTGCACCTTACAAGGTTTAAAAGAGAGGAGTGATGTTCCTTTGATCTTGACATGTAATCTAGTTCCGTGCTGGACTTGCCCACACAATGTTACAATTGCATGTTTGTCTGTTCTCATTTGTTTTGTGATATGAATGATGTCATACTATGCTTACCGTATTATAAACTTCGTCTCTTTATCCTTAGCCCTCAATACAATGTGAAGAAATAGACAATACATCAGTGATGGTACATGGTCATATGTTTGGAACCTGGTTTTATTATGTACTTTGCAATAAAATACAACTATTATTTTACATGGGTTCACCAGAATAAGTTCTGTATATAGACCAAAGCTATTTTGTTTGGTTTTGCTGCCTCCTTAATATCTTCTATTCTGGTACTACTAATGTAAACCATAACTTTTCAGTGAACTGTGGAAAAAATGGTGGAACCGCCACCTTCTGAAGGTGGCGAGGCAACTATCATCGCAATGTCAGCTCTTGTTGCAGTGGGTCAGTACCTGTCCACTAATAGTGCCAAAAGCACGTTCCTGCATAAAACTGGGTTGGTTGTTAAGGCAATCTCGTCCAAACTGCCTCATGATCAAGATATGCAAGCTCAAAACAATGTTGTATCTGCGCTCCAGACACAAGTCCATTCCCTAACAGAGACCCTTTGTGAAACAAGGAGAGACATTGTTCGATGTTGTCAAGATATGCATGGTTTTGAAACCAGACTATCAGACATTTGCTATGTTGTTCAAGAGCCTAGGAGAACTAAAGGTGAAGGTTATGGTGCCCCATCGGACAATACAACATGAAAACGTAACAGTCAGGTCAAATGAACTGAGCTTCTGAACTTCTGGTGGTGCATTTATCTACTAGACTGTTAACTTTTATGCCAACCTTCATTTTATTTTATAGTTGTAATTTGTTTTGGTGCGATACAAAATTTGTTCTTAACATGCAGCCACCGGCTGAAGAAAACAACAAGCCATTTTTGTATAGTGTAGGGTGTTCCCTATATTTGCACTGGTGGCGGACTTTGATGCCCACTGGCTATAGTTTACATGGGCCTCCTACGGGCCGTAGAAACAATGGGCCCTCTAAGGGCCATAGAAACAATGGGCCTTCTACGTGGCGTAGAAACAATGGGCCTTATACGGGCCGTAGACACAATGGGCCTTCTATAGGCCGTATCATCAATGTGCCTTCTACGGGCTTATGATCGGTTGGCCAAACATGGGCCAATAATAGACCACATTATGGCCATATATGGGCTAGAGTTGAAATCGTCCGTTCATGGGCCGACCATAACGGCCCGTCGTTGATCTGCCGTATTTTGATGACGCTTTGAAAACGGCCCAACGTATTAACGGGCCACAAACGGGCCGACTGTAACCACGAGCTGAATTTGGCCCACAAGCAGAAAATGACAGTAACATGCCGTAAGTAAACGAATGTGGAAATGAGCCCAAGAATAAATGGGCCTCGAGAAGGCCGAAAGATAACATGGGTTGGAAATGGCCCACGTTAATGGGTATAAAGTGATACGTTGTTCATTATGGGCCAGTTTCACCATGGCCATTAATAGGTACAAAGTGATACACTGTTCATTACGGGCCAGTTTTACCACGGGCCGTTAATGGGCCGAGAGTAATAAGGGCCTCATATGGGCCGAAAGACGTCATGGGCCATACATGGGCTAGAAGTTAAAACGGGCTAGAATTATATTGGATGACCCAGATGACACTACTGGGCCTAATTCGGTTAGGCCATAAACGGGCCCCACGGGCACCTCTCCACCGTCTACTGTTCATCCTGCCCTCCACAGGGTGGTCCTGTTCATCCACCCCTCCACGGGGTCCTGTTCATCCAGCCCCAACTGGCTCGATCGATCGGGGTCCTGTTCATCCAGAGGCAACACCACGGGGTCCTGTTCATCCACCCCCATCGGGAATTGTTCATCCAAATCCCCCCCCCCCACGCAACGCTCACTGTTCATGCAGAGGCAACATCGATCGGCTTCAGTTAGCAGTAGTAGCCAAGGAATCGCTCGATCGGGTTTAGTTAACAGCCATCGATCGATCGCTCGGGTTCAGTAACGCGTAGCCTGCAGTGCAATCGCTCGGGTTCAGTTAGAGCCCAACGCCTCGCTCGGGTTCAGTTAGAGCCAACCCCTCGCACACACACGCGTACGTGTACGAGAGAAACACGCATCGCTCGGCCCCCGACCTCCCACCGTAACCGGGAACTCCCCGAAATTTTTCTCCGCCTCGCTTCTACCATGGTTTTTTCCGTCATGGACGATCCAAAGAATGTCATGCAGCTACGTCTCCGGCCCGCCCAGGACGAAAAACCAATTTTCTGTCATGATTTTTTGTCATAGAAGTAGGAGCCCACCACATCTATGATGATACCGGGTTTTGTCACAATTATCGTCATAGAAGTGTCATATGTATGACAGAAAAAATTTCATTCGGCCCAAAATGTCACGGATGTGTCTTTTTTTTTGTAGTGTATGCCACCAAGACGACCTTAGATGAAAATGTGTTCTACTTGGAGTGCCTTCACCTGGTCAAGGCGATCGATTTTGATATTTGAATCATCTCAATCCAAGATCAATAGTTATGGTTAACATAGTGCAGCCCGAGCAGTAATTACTGAAAAGTTTCAACCGAGACCAGACACCCATGTAACCCATGTCTAATACTTTTTTTAGTGTGAGAGTTGTTATTTGTCACTTGTTTTTCACGAGCGATTCAACCCTTAAGATGGCCTCGAATCAAGAAATGTTCACCACAAAAGTTGGTTGTTTCCTCGAACTGGATACATTTGCTTTTCGGGGCATCTCCATCTGAGTTTTATGTGGCCTGTGGATACCAAAAACTAAACCGTTGTCTTAGACTTTAATCCAAGTTTGGTTAATTTTAAAAGAAATTGGAAGTAATTTATAGTCTTTTTCTTGTACAGAAAGCCCAACCGCCTTATAATTTCATACATCATGAGAGGGTATTACCAAATCACTATACATTCGATTAGTTGCAGTTTTGTTGCTAATCTAAATGGCCGATACACAATTGCCGCCTTAAGATTAAAGATGGCCGATATATACTTATTGCCCCCAAGTACATGCAAAATGGACAATCAAGTGTTGACCTCATCCTTAGAATATGTGTTGTGCAAGTTATTTTACGGCACACAAGCTTTGCCGAAAAAACAAAGGAGCATGAACCGACACCAATTTTTGACATGATAGAAAACATTATTAAGATGGCCTCAAAGGAAAAAGATTTCAGCATGAAAAATCTTCATATCGTCGAAATTGGAAATTTTGCTGTTTGGGTGATCGCCATCCGATCTCATCTCGAGGGCTGAAAATATGATTGGAATATTGTTCGGCCGGTTACACCAACAGATGAAAAAGTGTTATATCTGGAATGTCTACTACGCCTGGTTGAGACGATCAATTTTGATATTTGAATAATCTCAATCTGAGATTGTATGTAATAGTTAGGGCCAACACAGTGCGGTCCGATCACTAATGAAAAGTATCAGCCAGGACCAGACACCCATATAACCCATGTCTGAGACATGTTGAGAGTTATCAGTTGTCACATGTTTTTTTTTTCTTTTTTTGTGAAAGATTCAACCCTTAAGACGGACTTAAATCGAAAAATGTTCAACACAAAGGTTGTTTGTCTCGTCGAAACAGATAAATTTTCTTTTGGGTGCTTGACCATCCAAGATCGTATGCCGTCTATGGATCCAAAAACGAAATGGTTGTCTTAGACTTAAATGCGAGTTCGGTTAATTTTAAAGAACATGGACGGGATTTGTAGTGCTTTTCTGGTATAGGAAATCCAACCATCTCATAATTAAATGAGAGGTGATGGTCGGTTGAACAACACACAATCGAAACACATCGACCACCTTTTTCCTAGTTTTTACACCTGTCCTAAGTTCTTTCTCTCTCATTCTTCGTTCTTCGTGTTGAAGAGCAACGATCCTCGAGGCTTTAGGAGCGGTTAGACCGACTTAGAGCAGCCCATAGCCACCACACGTCCAAACGGTGTCGCTCGCGGACGTGTAGGGTTTTCGGGCCTGCAAAAGCGCTTGTCGGAGTGCTTGTGCACTGCACTTTCGGCCGGGTCTTATTTGAGTGAGCCGCGGTGCATCACTCCATCATCAAGAGTACACAGTGGCATGTTGGTGTACCAACACTATCTAAAGGCGTGATCTTGGATAACAAGGGACTAATAAATCAAATGTCAAATTCCGAATCAAAATTCACGGGACTAATAAATCAGAACAGATGTAGTATTTATTTTTCAGCACTTAAGTTTGTTGTATGGTTTGGTTGTTTGTATACCTAAACCGGGCAAAAAAAAGGTCTAGAAACGTACTCCACGGATAACCAGTGACTGGTCAGATCAGTGACGGTCAACCAGTCATAATTTGAGTAAAACGTTTTCTCTATTTTCTTTTTAAAATAAATGAATGGCTTTTCCCTCTCTGGATATCAACCAGGTAACCGACCCAGTAACTCCGGCCACTCCTTTTCTTTTTCCGCTTTGCGCGCAGCACGCACTCCACATGGACACGTGGACTGTCTCCCACCCGCCCGGCTCCGTACCCAAACTCGCCGTTGCGGCCCCCACCCCGCGGTCTCACCTTCACGGTTCCGCTGCCACGATCACGGTCTCATCTTCTCCTATCGCCTCCTCCCAGTATTTAAAGCCCTTCTTCTTCGCTGCACAATCCACATCGATTCCTTCCTGCCACTCCTTCCTCGCATGCCCCCTGAGTTCCTGCACCGAGACTGCTAGCTAGCTATAATCTCCTCGGCTTCTTTCTCCGTCCCCTCGGCCGGCCTGCCACCCGATCGTTCCTGATGTCCGGCACCGTGTGCTCCATGTGCGGCGACGTCGGCTTCCAGGACAAGCTCTTCCGCTGCGCCCGTTGCCGCTGCCGCTTCCAACACTCGTACGTATTTTTCTCCTACTGATAGCTCTTTGAGGGAGTCTCTTATTCGGGGTACTGTCAAGATTTTGATAGGTGTTAATGAGTCCCATGTTAATTTGTTTCCCTGCATTCCTACAAGCAGCTATTGCACGAACTACTACGGCGACGCGGCCCCGGCTGACGCGGGCGCCGGCGTGTGCGACTGGTGCCTCAGCGACGACCCCCTCGTGAAGAACAGGCGCCCTTCGGCGCCGCCGGCCATGCAGCACCGCGGTCCGCCGACCGGGATGGGCTGCGGCAAGGTCAAGGTGACCGGCGGCGGCGAGCAGGAGGGCGGCCGGAGAGTGGCCAAGGCGGCCGTCCGCAGGTACAAGCTCCTCAAAGACGTCCTGTGCTAGCTAGCTGGTGCATGCATGGTCCTGGGTCACCGCACTCCTTTCCTTAGATCGGGACCTCGTCATCATGTGTACTAAAAAACGATGCTGTTTAATTAAGTAGTCGATAGTCGTTGTACCTAGCTAGCTGGCGAGGTTCTGCTTCCATATCGATCCTTGTGTGCAAATGTCGGCATGTCACAATGAGATCTACTTCTGTAAATATGCGCTGCTACTCTTTATCTCTGTCATCAACTGCGTGTTGTCGTGTGTGTTAAATTCCACAAGTGTATGATCAGTGGCAGTAAGCAATACATGTGTTCGTCAAATGAAGATGCCGTGCGTCTTCATTTCTGGCCAGTGATCGATCGATTCTCTTGGCAAGAAATGATGTACTCCCTCCATTTAAAAATAAGTGTTGTGATTTTTGTTCAAATTTAAACTAAAACCACGATGATGTATGGTTTAGTTCGACATTCTATGTGTTACTGTGTAAGCTAGCCCGCCCTGCTCAACCCTTGGGCATCTCTCCATCACCTTGCAGACATCAACCACATCATAGTTGAGACTTCAATCCCTTCATGCGGTTGAACTGTTCATTTTCTCCACTAGGATGATGTAGAGCTCGGAAAACTCTAGAAGGTGATCACGTTGCATGCTCAGCTCCCTCGCCTTTTTCAGTAGGTGGTGCCGATGTATTGGAATCAAATCAGGGGCTCGTACGCAAAGCCTATAAAGTGGCCGACACGCCCATGTTAAAGCAAGCCTCAAGTCCCCACTTGCAGCTTAGCCTCGAATGGCAGATCTTTGTGGGAGCAAGAATCCACGGAGCGCCCCTCCCGGTGTCCCGGTTTCACCTTGTCGATGAGCCAAACCAATCTGGTCGACGGTATTACCGTTTTTATTAACAAGTCTCAGGTCTTCCTATTCTCATTTATTAAAAGAATCGGTTTCGAAACAGTTTAGCGCCCGCCACACGTCTAGTCGTCTCTTACATATTTTTGAAAAACCTTTTTTTAAGTACGCCAATAGCGTACCATATTTTTATAGAAAAGAGAATAAGATTTACAAGAGATATCTTACGAATGGATGCACACATTCATTATCAGGCAACGCCCGAAAACAACCCACACCTAAGATCCTAAGCCTACTTTCTCACGAAACGTGACAACCCAACACCTCCAACTCCGGCCTCAATCCAGTCGTGCAGCTCACGAAGAATCGCGTCTACCAATTCAATTGGGGATCTCTGTTGGCTTCTTCTATTAAATACGCGAGCATTCCTTTGCTTCCACAGGGCCCAAGCCACCACAATCACAAATGTGTCAAAGGCCCGTTTGTTAGCCTTGACACTCTCCTTCCTTGCTAACAACCACCAATCCAGCAGATTGTCGTTCTCAGTCGGCCTCGTGACCTGCAAGTTGAGGGTTTGGAGACCCTCATGCCAAACTTCCCTAGCGTACACACACTGGATCAAAATATGCTCAGCGTTGTCCTCTTCCTGCAGGCACGTGTAACACGCTGAAGGTCTATCCTGCAGCCCATGCTTAGCACGTCGATCCGAGGTCCAAATGCGATGTTGCACGGCCAGCCAAGCAAAAATCTTGCACTTAAGAAGTGCCCAACTCTTCCAGATGCAAGAAGCGAAAGGCACCCTCTGGGTTCCGAGGCAAAGGCGATGATATGTGGATCTCGCAGTGTAACTACCCGAGGGGTCTGCCGGCCAAGAGAAGCAGTCCGGCCTGTTCGGATCATGCTCGATCGTGCTAATAGCCAAGTTGAGGTGCACAAGCTGCATATGCCCAACGAATGTGAGATCACCAGTCACATCCTGCAACCATTTGCCATTGTCCATGCCCTCACTGACTGTGCGCCTGTTCCTCGTGCGAGTAGCCACCATGGCATGGATAAGCGGAGCAATATCCGCGGCCGCAAAACCGTGAATCCATCTGTCTCTCCAGAACAACACCTTGGTGCCATCTCCAACCTCAATCTTGACTAGGCTATTAAACACAGCGCGTGCTTGTCTGTCCTCAGTCATAGCTAAGCCTTGGCATGGTCTTTGCGGATCCGTCCGTTCAGCCACTCCCATCTGACTCTAAGTGTGATCCCCTGCAGCTCCAGGTTTCCGACTCCCAGACCCCCAAGGGACGTGGGCCTACAGATCGTGTTCCAGGCCACCAAGCACTGCCCACCGTTCACCTTGTCCTTCCCAGCCTAGAAAAATGCACGCATCCATTGATCGATTTCCTCCAACACCCAGGCTGGCGCCTCAGCAATCATGAAAATGTATGGGTTTAGCGGCCACCACTGACTTAACGAGCACAAGACGGCCTGATCTCTGGAGCAGCCCACGTTGCCAGGCCGGGGCGCAACGCTTAGCTTGATCTACCATCGGTTGCCAGTCCGCTTGGCTAAGTTGGTGAATTGCGAGCTGCAACCCTAGATACTTGCAAGGAAAAGTTCCCATATTGCATTGCAGCAAAGCAACCACCCTATCCTTGTCAGAAGCATCCCCATGGATCATCACCGCAGATGACTTGAGATAGTTCACTCGAAGGCCCGACGTGTCACCGAACATCTTGAGGGCTTCTTTAACAAATCTCAGATCCACCTCAGAGGGCTTGACAAACATCGCCACATCGTCCACGTAAATCGAGATCGTCTGGGTAGCAGAGACCCCAGCAATCCTACTAAACACACCCAAATCAGCAGCTTTAGTCATGATCTTAGAGAGGACGTCCATAGCAATGACAAAAAGGAGGGGGGAGACCGGGTCTCCTTGCCGTAGCCCTTTCAAGTGCTGGAAGCTTCTTCCTGGGATCCCGTTGACAATCACTTTAGTAGATGTCGTCCTTAACAAGATGGAGATCCAGGACATCCATTTGGTCCCAAAGCCTTTCTGCTTCATCACCTCGAGGAGGAATGGCCAAGCGATCGAGTCGAAAGCTTTTGAGATATCAAGTTTCAGAAAGACTACAGCTTCCTTACGAGCATGAAGTTTCCTCGCAACTTGCCGAACAAGAAGGAAGTTATCGTGCAGGTCTCGGCCACTTATGAAGGCAGATTGATTTACAGCCACGGTCTCAGGCATCCTGCGCCTAACTCGATTCGCCAGCATCTTCGCAAATAATTTTGCAGCACTGTGGGTCAAGCTTATAGGGCGGAAGTCCCCCACGACCTCAGCATCCAGTTTTTTCGGGACGAGGACGATATGAGCACGATTCAACTTGCCAAAACCCCTACCGTCCTCCACATAAAGCTTCATGAACACTGCCATCAGGTCGTTCTTGATAATGGGCCAAGCCCTCTGATAAAAGGCAGCAATAAACCCATCAGGCCCGGGTGCGCGATCAGGCAGCACCTCCTTTATCGTATCCCACACTTCCTCCTCCGTAAAAATTTCGTCCAGTTCGGACAGGTCGTGTCTGTCAAGCTCTAGGAAGTTCAGGTTTAGGTCAACCTCTCTTGTGGAAGCACAGCCCAGAAGTTGTTGGAAAGCATCCGTAAACACCTCCTCCTTCCTTTGTTGATCCGTGATCAGCTCGTTGTTATGTTTAATGTGAGGGATAAAGTTTTTTGATCTTTGTCCATTAGCCACCACTTAAAAAAGTTTGGTGTTGGCGTCTCCTTCTCGGATCCAGCGTAGTCTCGATCGCTGTCGATCGATGGTGCGTTGCAAGGAGGACAGTCCTAACAATGCATGCTTTACAGTTCCCCTAAGCCATCGTTCCTCGGTCGTGAGCACCCTATCTTCCATAGCACGATCCAGCCTCAAGATAATGTAATTGGCCACCGCCATCTGGGTCTTGATGTGCCCTGCCTTTCTTCGCCCCCAAGCTTGTAGAGCTGCCGCGGTGTTACGAAGGAGGGAGTCTAGCCTCTTATAGGGGTCAACAATACTATCCTCACACACCCAAGCCTCCCTAACTACCTCCTCGAAGCCCTCTAGTCTCGTCCAGTACATCTCAAAGCAAAATCTTTTCTTAGAGCAGAACGGAGCCGACGTGGTGAGATGTAGGGGGGCATGATCAGAAATATTGGAGGAGAGGGCTTGTAAAAGGACATCCGAGAAACTCAGATCCCAATCAACTGAAACGAGCACTCTGTCAATCTTGGTCAGAACCAGTTGTTCCCTCTCGTTAGTCCACGTGAAACGCCTCCCATGCATGTAGACATCTTTGAGCTCACAATTATCCACAAACTCCCTGAACTTCCTCATGATCCGTCGGTTGAGGTTGTTATTACTCTTCTCATCAGCATGCAAGATCATGTTGAAATCACCCAGAAGCACCCATGGTCCCGGGCACGCTGCCCTCGTGTTGTGCAAATCTAGAAGAAATTGCATCGTGGCTTCATCACTTGCGGACCATAGACCACAGTAATCCACCACTCCAACCCATCCTTATTGTGAACCGGCCCGGTGAGCGAATTGGTAACCCTGATGATATTATCTACCACCAAGACCGTTGTATCCCACCCCAAAAGGATACCACCACGCGTATCAATCGCCGGGACATAGTCAAAGCCATAAAAAGATGGCCCAATGCATTGCATTACATTAAACGGATCAAACACATCAATCTTGGTCTCTTGCAAGCACACAAGGTTCACCTTCGCTGACACAATGAACTCCCTAACGGCGCTTCTTTTGGCAGGGTTGTTTAACCCCCTCACGTTCCAACACAGAATTTGTGGGTTCGTATCCATAACCAAGTGGACCGCCCACATCCGCCTCCAAACTGACGATCAAGCAACCACCACCGTCGTCCCGATGGTCATTTCGCACTCCGGTGGCACTTCCTTGCCAAACAGGGCAACTATGACCCTTATATGTTGCCCCTTTAACGACGAATCAAAAATCTCCGCCAGCTCCGCGATGTTGTCCTCATTGCCCTCCAAATCCTCCGGCACAATACCAAGTGCTCTCATAAGCACATTTTCTGCCCGGGTTGCCTTGGACGGTTTGCTCGCCGGAGCGCGCTTGGAGCCCCTCGTCGTACGCCGTGGAGTGAAAGGCTCTGCCTCCGACCTCAACGTGGATTGAACCTCCAAGAGGAGTGGGGGCGCTAGCTTATGCACAAGTGCGTTGCAAAACCACTTAAGCTTCCCAAACGCCGCTGCCTCCTGGGGTTTCATACCGCTCGTGCATGCCTGAAACTCCCTTTGCATGGCCAACTGAACATGGGAAGCGCCCCGAACTCCAATGCCCACCTCCACGCTCGCCACTTGTCCGAGATCGCAAGGATCACCACCTGGATGCATATTCTCAGCAATCATTGGTGGCCCCAGATCTGGCACGGACTTCCGAACGGACCCATCCGGGGGCACCGCAACAGAAACCTCCAATCCCGCCGAAACACCCCCCCACCGCAGGATCCGATGCAGGAGGACCGGAGTGGAATCCCTATGGCTAGCCCCCTCCCCCCCCCACAGCAGTAGAGGTGGCTCCCCAGCCGAGACAGCGCAAATGATCCCAACTCCATCACTGCCCGTGGCCCCGCGAGTCGCATCTGAAACATGCGTGTCCCCATTGCCATCGCTGCCTACCACAAGTTGTCTGCCCTGCGGCTCAATCCGAACCTCCTCCATGATATGACCATCCACTCTGCGTGACATGGTGCCGCAATCCCCATGCACCTCGGGCCCAACCTTGTCCCCCACCTCTGGTGCCACGATCCTACCGGCCAATCACGAGGCGGCTTCCTGGGGTGGAGCCCGCACCGCCTGGGAGGGGATCAGCGTGGCCCCCAGCTAAGAGGGGCCCCGAGGAGGATCCACCCTATCCCTATCCTGGCGAGCGGACCGAGGCCGAGCATTGGTGGAGCCAAACCGCTGCGAGTTCAAAATTTGAACCGTCCCGCGCTCCCAACCCGCATCGTCATCCATCCGGTCAAAAGCCAAGCGCCTCAACATCAGTCTGTCCTGGACTCCCACGCCTGGGCCCCGATTGGTGACACGCTGCATGGGGGCCATAGGTGGGATCTGCCAACCTGCCATAGTGGAGCCTCCATCCATCCCGCCGGCGTGGCATCTTCCGGCCACCGTGCCGCCATTGGCATCCGCAGAATCACCACGACGATCTCGCACCCCAAACTGCCAGGCAGGATGCTGTGTGTTCGGCCCCCCGCCCCTGTCCAACTCCGGGTCAGGAAAACCACTCTGCCCACTTCCGGACGAGTCCCCCAAGAACCACGGCTCATCGCCGCCTTCGAAAGTCTTCACCGAATCCAATGAATCAGAACTTTGTACTGCAGCATCTTCGGCTCAAACATGTCACGCTGCTCCTCCAGCTCCGGCACCGCCAACCACCGACGAGATGGAATCTGGTCTGGCTCCGCCGTCCACGCCGTCAACTTGAACAACGACAAATCAGCCCTCGACGAGGTCTCCAGAGCAACTGCCTCGATGATGCACGATCCCCCAAGCAAACTCTCCACCACATCCAGCTCCCAGGTGTGGGGAGGGATACCTTCAATTTCCAGCCCCACCTTGAACTTCATGGCCGCGAAAACAGCCTGAGATTGCCGGATCCATTGCCTGAAAGAAAGCCGCTGGCCTCTGAACTCCAACACCGGCCGGAGCCCCATCCTGGTACGATCTTCCTTCCTAGCGAACATGACCAGGAAGTCCTTTGGCCTGAACCAGTGCACCGACACAAACTCCGGCGAGATGCCCATCCGCTCCTGAAGCGCAGTCAGCACAAACTCCGGTGAGACCGCCGACGTATCTCCACCTGCATAAACTACCATGGCGTACTGCAATCTGCCCTCGAGCTGCTCCATAGCACGCGTCCTCCGGACAATGCACAGCTTCCCAAGACCAATCTCAAGATCCGAGTCCACCATCAGACACGGCGGGGCGAGGTGCGGCCACACCGGCGCCACTGACTGCAGCGGAGGGGGGGGGGTGGGGGATCCTGCGCCCGGAATCAGCGCCCAGCGAACCAGAGACCACCATCGCCGCGCTCGACGAAGACTGCCGCGCAACCTTTGCCGCAGCCTCCCTCCTGAGATCCTCAATCGGCGACGGACTGCGCGGCCTCTTGCACTGCATCGCGACATGGCCAGGAGGCCACACCGGAGGCAAACGACGTCGTTGGTGCAGTCCTTCAGAAAGTGACCTTTGCTCAGACAGCGGAAACACTTATCCCGCATCTCCGGCGAGACCTCCTTGCGCGGAGGCGACGGGTGGTGGGACACCGGTCGCTCCTCCAGCCGACGCTGCCACAGGGTCTTCTTTGAGGCAGGGGCCTCCTACCATGGCGAGATGCGCCTGCTAGGCCCCACCCCACCCTCCACCACTGCAGGGGCAGGCGCCGCCGCAGTAGAGCCATCCGAGGCCGACGAGAGGCCATGCCCCGAGACCATCGGCCTCTCCCCATGGAAGGTCGAGGTCACGGAGCGCGTGCTCGCCGCCATGGCTCGAAGGGGAGGGAGAATGAAGCGGCTAGGGGACGAAGCAGTGGCCGCCGCTACCAGAGTGGCCGGCGGCGGGAAGGTGGACGCCGGCGTCGGAGTGACGCACGGCGGACGCACGGGCTCGGGGTGAGCGGACGCGCGGGCTTGGGGTGAGCGGACACGCGGGCTCTCTCTCACTGTTCAGGATGTGATTTGAATAGAAACCTTTGTTTAAAAGAAGAAATAAGAAGGAAGCACATTTTAGCTATTGTAGTTAGAGCATCTACAGCTGGACATAGAAAATATGACCCCTTAAATACCCGCGGACGCGCCCGATCAATGATCTAGCGTGTCCGTTTTGAGCCTCTATTTATATGTCTGCACAGCCACACTTCTCATTTCTTTTCTCATATTTCCGGTCGCTTGCACATAAAAGAATGAACAAACAAAGAGAAAATGTGGTCCGGGCTGTGGCCACATCCTACGTGGCGGAATGCCCAGGCGCGCCCGGGTGCATCCGCGAGCCCTCATGTCCTCCCCATATTTGAAATGGATGTGAGGGTTCGCGGATAGCCCGGGTGTATAGGGATGATATGAGGGGTCCGGTTGGGTCACGTTTTTTCTTCTCTCTCCTGTCTGGTCACTGACCGGGCGAGTCCGCGTGTATATGAGGTATGGTATGAGGCATTTGGCAGGAGATGCTCTTAGGTTCTAGGGTGTAAGAAGGAATCACATTTTAGCTATTGTAGTTAGGCTCTAGGGTGCCCCTCCCCACCTCCTCCCGCGTCGTCTCGCATAGACGTCCTGGGGCGATTACGTTTTCCCAGCGCCGCTTCTTCTCCTCACCTCCCTCGGTCGTCGTTGCTGGCGGTCTCTTCTCGGCCCTTGGTAGCGACGGGACCTCTGCCACCTCATCCTCCTTCCCGCCATACGCTACTCTCCACCTCTTGCTCCCCCTCTTCATCCTTGGTGGCACGGGAGCTGCGAGGAGGTCACTGTTGTTGCGGGGCTTTCACAGCTGGATCCCATCTGCATGGCCTCCTCGCGGCCTTTCCTTCTCCTCGTGGAACTATGGGCATGGTCCATTCATCCCTATTGCCTTCAACCTCGATCAAACACTATTACAATTCCTTGATTTTATTTCTTTTACTGCAATCACTACTTCTAACAGATGTTGCTTTAATCCTCGTAACTAGCAAGGCTAGTAATACTAACAATATTTTTAGTTTGTTGGGGGGCGAGGAACTTCTTTATTACAGGTATGTATCGTTGGTAGCAATTCAAAGCTCCTACTGGTTCAATAAATCTTAAGGTCATCCACCTGAGGGAAATTGTTGCTTGCCTACAAACCTCTGGACTTGGGGGGCAACACCTTCCTAAAAGCAGGCACCAGTGACACTTATGGCGTCGTATCCTTCTTGAAGGCGACGTCTTCAGAGCTTCAAGGATGGTGGGCATTGAGGTGTTGCGGTTGGTGGTAGAGGAGGCGGCAGGGCACGTGGGTTCTCATCTACTATGAAGATGCCAGCAGTGCCGGCCTCGGCTCTGCCCCTTCGATGCTCTTCGCTTCCCCAAGGTCCTCGATTTATGATATTCTTTGTCCTAGCCTACAACATTTGTCTCTTGCGTGGTAGTTCATAGGCAGTGAAGATGTTTTGTTCTAGGTGTGTCACTAGTGACTCGACGATCAAGTTCTGACTCTTTCTCATGGGGTGTTCTAGGTGTGTCATTAGTGACATGGCCTGTGGTATCCGTCCATGCTCTTGTGGGAGAAGCTCTGTCGATCGAGGTTGGGGCCTCCTTCGGTGATGGAAATGGATGATTGTGTCGTGTAGTGACCCTAGTTGTTTTGTAGTCGGTATGACCTGTCTTCGCCTGCGGTCTTGCACCCCTTCCGTGGTTCGTTCGTGGAAGAGGGCCTTGATGTCTTCAAGCTTCGTGCTTATTGCCTACTTATTAGCTTGTAGCATTGGTGGCTTTGTGAGTTATTTCATTAGCACCTTTTTATTGAGTCGTGTTGTATTTTATTTTCTTGTTTGTTTCTCTGTTTGTAATCCTAGCCTGTTGATGACTTTGTTAATTCAAAGTTCGAATAGGTTGGGGCTTTTTATCTAGGCTTAGCTGGAGTCTTTTCTCTATGAAATAAATAATTTGTTTACCGATAACATTTTGATATGGATAAACACACCAAAAATCATTGACATGCAGACTACTCCCCGAATACAAAACTACAAGAGGATCTAACGTGGAGATACGCAAGCATCATGTGTGCCAGCTCAATATCGACCAGTCTGCTCCTGATGACGATGTGGTGCTTCTACTCCTTCCATATGTCCCAAATTAGATAGATTATGTGGCTACTATGTTCTTGTGAATCGGGACCATATCACATAGTTAGAGTGTCCTCCAACCATGCACAAGGGTGAAGTCATCTCTTACTTCACCTTGTAGTTCATTTATTTCTTATCTCTCATAAGTAAATCATTGGGAATCAAATGCTTTCTTGTAAATATTCATTTCCTAATACCATGCATCAACCAATCATCCACTAAATCCACTGGCCCACTGGATTGGATGCAATTGTGGAGGCTTAGCCAATGCTTCACTACAATCCATCCTTATTAGGTATTGTTATTTGAAGAGGAGGCGAGCTAACATTTCTATTACTTGCTTGTAGATGGTCACATGCCACATATAGTCCACCATGTCTTAGGGGATGATCAACCATCGAAATCTTGTTTTGAATGAACAAACAACCGAGGATTCAGTGCCCTAATTTTCCTAATGTTGAATTCATCATAGTGGTCATGGATCCTAAAGTATCCTTATCGGCTAAACTTGTTAAGTAAATGCTACTGTTAGTGAATTTTCATCTAATAGCGGCATGCAATTCCAAGACGAGTTGGACGTGTGTGTGGCTTACTATTTCTCAAAGATTGTTATATTGTTTGATCTACTCCAATGAAAGACCTTGCTACATGTTTATATGGGACACCCACATGGTGGTGCTCTCCTTCTTACTTGAGACATCGGAATTTTTGGTGGCTACATGGATCTTCTTACTGTGGAGCTTCGCGTATTATTTTGATCCCATCTATCCAAGAAGAGTCCTAGAATTTTGCTTTTTTCACCATCTCACACAATCACCACCACCATAGTCGTTGCGAGAAATCCTTGTCATGGTCACTACATGGGTCGTCAAACTATCTACCTATTGCAAGCAAAGCCAATGGAGTCTAAGCGTGGTGGAAATTTTATCAAGTCAGAGGATTCCAAGCCAGCTATGCCCATCAACTTACATACCAGCCCAATTTACTCTGCATTTTCCTCTTGTGACTTCTGCACACCCTACCCGTAGAAACACTCCTCTTATTATGTCAAGAATATCGTTAAATTCAACCTGGAATGTCATTTGGTGTTAAATGATATATGGCTTGGGAGATGAGGGCCACTTAGACAAGAGCTTCTCTACCATGCATGGTAGCATGCTTGCGATGCTAGGCCAAAAGCTTTCCAATGATTTTCTCTTCGAGGTGGTAGAAGTGTACTCCCTTGAGGCACGTCACTGAGAGGGGAGGCCGAAGTATCTCAAGGAAGTGCAAATTCTTGGGAGAAGTATTGAGGATCACAAAATTATTTGTGTCATCACATATAATTGTCATGGTAAGACTACTGCGGCATATGTAACGATCTACTAGATATGTTCTATTTCAAAATAAATGTCTGTGCGACTATTACCTATCATGCTGGCCTAAGCACCTAGCATTTGCATGATAATGACAACATCCATGATGTGATCAACGTGCTTATACGTACGTAAGACATGACATGACAAGTCGTAGGTGGGATGGCACAGATGTGTTGGTGCTAATGAAAGGGAGGACTCCTTGAGGAATTGTAGTGGTGGCTTGAGAAAGAACAAGTACCATTAGATACTATTGTAACTGCTAAAAAATATGGTCTTAGTTGATAAATAAAAGCAAGAGTCGATGTCACAAACTTTATCCATTTGAATTTAGTGTCCCCCATACCACTAGTAATAGTGTATCCTAGGATTTGGTGACCCTAATTTGTTTTATTTTTCATATATCACATCCATATTAAGAATGTACTTTAATTACATCCACATGTAGATGCTCCCCGCGTAATTGTAAATTTTCATGAAAAATGCATATGAGGGATAATTCGATACTTGTAAGCTAGGATTTGTCTTAGCTACAATAGTGCTAGTAGAGGTTCAACACTTCCATCAATATCCATATGGTATTTTTGAGGTGGAACTTAATTAGCTATTTTCCATGAAACCATTTTCTGGGGTGCTATGTTGGGTCTAGTACCAGGAGACGTGAAAAAAATCTGGAACTTTCATGTGCATATTGCTTAGTGACGATAGCAAGTTGTTTTGAGTCTATGCCACCTCCAACCTCATTTTTTTGCGAAGAGAACCCCAGATCTAAACTGAAAAGAAATTGGTACAACACACCCCCAGAAAAAAAGGAAATTACCAACAGAACCCTGGGAGTCAACTCACCATACAACCCAGTGCGAGATGAGGGCACGCCACTGCCGCCGCTGCTCCCTCCCGGAGACAGCGAGTACCCTTGGACATGTGTACCGAATGATTACAGATGGGAAGTCACCACCTTCTATCCAGTCGGACCAGCACGCCGGGAAGAGGATGAACTAGAGCAGTGATGTCTACTATGCAACTTTATTCTTATAGACTCGTGTTGGGCCTCCAAGCGCAGAGTTTTGGATAGGACAGTAGCAATTTTATCTCAAGTGGATGACCTAAGGTTTACCAATCCGTGGGAGGCGTAGGATGAAGATGGTCTCTCTCAAACAACCCTGCAACCAAATAATAAAAAGTCCCTTGTGTGCCAACACACCAAATACAATGGTAAATTGTATAGGTGCACTACTTCGGCGAAGAGATGGTGATACAAGTGTAGTAATGATAGTAGATATTGATTTTTGTAATAGGAACAATAAAAAACAGCAAGGTAGCAAGTAACAAAAGTGAGCACAAACGGTATTGCAATGCTTGAAAATGAGGCCTACGGTCTGTACTTTCACTAGTGCAATCTCTCAACAATGCTAATATAATTGGATCATATAACCATCCCTCGCGTGCCATGAAGAATCACTCCAAAGTTCTTTCTAGCGGAGAACATAAGAAGAAATTGTTTGTAGGGTACGAAACCACCTCAAAGGTATTATTTCTAATCAATCTATCCTACAGTTCGTACTAAAATAACACCAAGCTATTCTTTTCGATCGATCTAACCAAGAGTTCGTACTAAAATAACACCATATGATACACATCAACCAACTCTAATGTCACCTAGATACTCCAATGTCATCGCGAGTATCCGTGAGTTGATTATACTATATGCATCAAACAATTTTAGATTCATAATACTCAATCCAACACAAAGAACCTCAAAGAGTGCCCCAAGATTTCTACCGTAGAAACAAAGACAAGAACGTCCATCAACCCCTATGCATAGATTACCCCAATGTCACCTCAGGAATCCGCGAGTTGAGTGCCAAAACACATATCAGGTGAATCAATATGATACCCCATTGTCACCATGGGTTTTCATAGCAAGACATACATCAAGTGTTCTCAAATCCACAAAAGTATTCAATCAGATAAAATGAAATGTCAAAGGGAATACTCAATGCATCACAACAAATAGAGAGGGAGAAACACCATATGATCCAACTATATTAACAAAGCCTGCGATACATCAAGATTGTGACATCTCAAGAACAGGAGAGAGAGCGAGAGAGAGACTGATTAAACACATAGCTACTGGTACAAACCCTCACCCCCGAGGGTGGACTACTCCCTCCTCATCATGGTGGCCGTCGGGATGATGAAGATGGCCACCGGTGACGATTTCCCCCTCCGGCGGAGTGCCGCAACGGGGTCAAGATTGGTTTCTCGTGGCTACAGAGGTTTGCGGCGGCGAAAGTTCTGATCTAGGGTTATCTTCGAGGGTTTTGGAATATTTGGGAATCTATAGGGCGAAGAGGCGGTGCGGGAGGCCACCAAGGTGGGAACAACCCACCAAGGCGCGCCTGGGCCCCCAGGCACACCCAGGTGGGTTGTGCCCCCCTCGGGGCACCCCTCTGGTACTTCTTTGGCCCACTGGATGTCATCTGGTCCAAAAAAATCTCCAAAAAGTTTCGCTGCGTTTGGACTCCGTTTGGTATTGATTTTCTCTGAAGTAAAAAAACAAGCAAAAAACAGCAACTGGCACTGCACACTATGTCAATAGGTTAGTCCCAAAAAATGATATAAAGTTTCTATAAAATGATTGTAAAACGTCCAAGAATGATAATATAACAACATGGAACAATAAAAAAATATAGATACGTTGGAGTCGTATCAAGCAGCACCACATGCGCCAGCTTGAGACATCACGAGTACGTCAAGACACCGTCGCGGACGAAATCCAATAGATCCAAAGCCCACAATTAGGCCTCCTACATACCTTAGCATCCCCACATTGCTGCCAGAGGTAACGTCGATGCGACAATGATAGGGCCCAAGGACGAGATCCCCACATCACAGAACTAGCATCGCCTCGTCGATCGCTCAAGGGGCACCAAACCTTGCTGGATCTCATGATCCACGAGCAACATGAGCCACCAGCTCCTCGCCGAAGCCCACAACCCTGGCGAATAAGTACAGGATCAGTAGCACAATTATTCCTCAACCGAACCGCAGATACATCCTCAACGCTGCTGGCCGGAGCACTCAAATGCTACACTATGTGCACCGGGGATAGGATCCATGGTTCCCCCACCCTCCGCAGCTGGAGCGGCCGCCGGAGGGTGAGGAAACCATGAGAAACTTCATTAGACACTGCGGTCGCCTTTGCATTCGCCTCGGTCTCCTGTAGCGCAAACCGTCTCGGAGCAGTTTAATAATTTTGTTACCTCCAACCTCACTTGAGTTGCTAGCTCGGGCACTTTGCTTCCAAAGGTGATTCTGGACCATCCGGTATCTCTGGGTGCTATAGGACACTTCCAAGGAAGTAGTTTCTTCTTGCTCAATGGTTCAAATTCTGAATGTGTTAAGAACTTCTTGGTGAAATGCTTTGAACATCCTGGCGGGTTCCCTTTAAAGTTGACCCCCTGCCTCTTGAGTTGGGTGACAAAAATTGAGAAGGCAAAAGCGCTTGCCGATAAAGCCCCTTTATTTTGTGCTTGACCTTTGTTCCTCCTATCATGCATTTTGATCACTCAAAGAGGAGAGAAAGATTTTATGGGTTTTTAGCATAGCTTGTTTATCTTATGGGGATTTCCTCAAAGTGGCTAGTGATTTTCATGTTTAATCTTAGAGTGTGCGCCTCCTAGATGGTTTTGGTCACTTGGAAGCCTTCAATTTAGGGAGGAGTAAAGGAGTTTGTACAAGGTTGGATATCATCTACTTTATGTGAAGATCCAACGCGAGTTAAGCCTTAACATTTGTGGTTGACCATGGCGGTATTGGTGGGCTTAGGCCTTGATGGTTCATAAGCCAAGACCTTTATGGTCTTAAGACTTTGTGTTTGAACCTCTTTGAACAAGGACTAGGATTGTGCCAAGAATCCGAGCTTGGGGATATATCTCCATGTTTGTGATCCCTATTTCATGCTCCTTTACTTATTGCAAGTTTCATTCGGATAATACTTTCTGCTAACTTGAATAGGTGGGTGTTCTACGCATCAAGAGTTTAGAGTCTAAAAATCAAACTACAATTTTACTACATATAACTTTCAATTCGCCCTTCCCCTATAGACACAAAAATGATCCTACAAGTACTACCCAATATTGGCTTATGAGTAGTGGTTCTTTCTTGAAGGCATTGTCTTGGAGTCTTGCATATTTTTTTAGTCACAAGTCACTCAACTAATGGATTATGATCCACGATGACATGGCCGGTGGTAGTATTCTAGATATGCTGCCACGAGGCAAGTGCAATGTGGATTACATCATGTTATATCTTTCTTTCATTTTTAGAATGTTTACTTAGCAACAATGCTTCACATTTCTTGCAGTTTCTTAATATTTAATAATACTATATAGTAGTGTGCATGAAGTGATGTAGAGGTCGAGACTTATCGAGTCATGTTTACATGGGATTGGCCTATTGTGTGGGGTCGATGAACATGGTGTTGTGACAATCTTGAGAGAAAACCCTGATCTTATTAAGGATCTAGCAATACTAGCTGATGAGTGTATCTATTACACTCATCGCACCGATGTTTAAATCAGTTTATCATATAAAATTAGAGATATTCCCTCCGATATTGCCACTAATGACTAATGAGTGCAAGAGATTGCAAAATCCTCTCCTTATTTTATTGCTGCAGGAAAATAGGCTATACATGGATAAAAATCACCATTTATATGGAAAGAAGCAATATGGAGAAAGAAGAGATCAATTGGGAGGCGCACCAATGGAAAAAGAGTGCAAGACGGTGATACGAGTGTGTGCGCTCGTACCAAGTTCCCATGGCACTGTGGTGTCCAACCCTCCAACTTTTATAAAGAGCGATGTACTAGATTCGTAAAGAGCAATCGCCAAAACCTCCATCTCCGCACCAGAAACCATTCACAAACCCTAGGCACCATCATTTCCCATCTCATCTCCATAACCACCACCATAGCAATCCATCTCCAAGTTAGCCATAATTGTAATCTTGTATCGCATCTGGCAACCATTGTAAGACATATAGTCAATAAAGCTTTCATCTTGATGCCTTCTTCATAGATTTCTTTGTGTGATCCGATCGCCTTGTGTGAGTAATTCGATAACGCAATGGGTTGAGGCATAGCCTTGAAGCTCGATGTGTTTGTATGAGGGATCGATGGAATAACTTTGAATGAATATCATGTATGTGTGGAATAAAATTTCATCATAGTTGTTCCTTGTCTCTCTCATGTTCTAGCCTGCAGGTACCCACGATCATGGATTTTCAGCCACGAGGAGGTTAGGATCATGGAGGAAGTGGAGCACTATTCTGAACACCACTGACACAAAGGTTCAATATGGTAGCATGAAGCCAATCCTTGGGGATACATGAGGTGTAGTCACTAAACGACCAATGCTTTTGTCAATTTAACTTAATTACCAAGGTAACCCCACGTGACGGATAGGGCCTACGGTTGGACAGTTGATTCTTGATGCAAGGTGCATTCCGGTCAAGTCATAATTTTTACAAATCCCCCACTTTGAGTCGTTGCAACCACATCTTAATAGGTGTCTTCCGGGGCATAAATTAAGATCCTGATGATACTGATCACAAACATTTGGTTGTAAGAGTCAAGTCCTCATACCCATGCCTGTTTTTATAATAAGTATTTATGGTAGCAACTTGATTACGATCTGAAAGAAACTGGAATTAAACTCTCGCCCAAGAGCTTGGTACAAACCCTTGTCGTAAGTGCACTTCCTCTCATGGGTTCGATAACTCAAGGCCACACCTTGGGGAAAGAGGTTGGGAACCTTTCTGGTATCCATAACCAGATCACCAAAGCGACTCAACACTGGTGCATATTGACACCACTCATCTTACGTCATGGGGGCACACCAAAAATACTTTTCCGCCGCCGCAAGCTTCCGTTGTCGCGCATGACTTCCACTTTGGGCTCCTTCATTGGGGAAAAAACTACCATCCAACTTTGATAGTTGAAGTGATGGAAGTGAAGGCACTATTTCTGAGTTTTGGACCCTCGCATCTTCATTGGTCGCGAGCAACAATTTTGGGTGCAGGTATTTGCTTTGAGCGTATTCGAGTGGACAACTTGGATTGCATAGTTCATGAGGTTCACCAATGGCCACGTTAGATCCATATTGATATGGTCAGGGCCGACTCTAGGCCTAGGTGGGAGGGATGACCCCCTAGGCCCTAGGCCTAGGGGCAAGAGGAAGGAACCCATAAATTACATGAGAAGGAAGGGAAACACGTTGATCAATTTGGTGGCTGGTTGTACCTGTACATGGGAGCTAGTGTGGTTGCTTCATACGAGAAGGGAAAGCCCATGGTCTGCAGCCCATGGGGAGGAAAATAAAGGTTCACTAGCTTCTCCCTTGCATGTTCTTAGTTTTTTTTACAAAATGCAGCATGCACTTCTTTTCATTCGTTAAGAGGGGGGAAAAGACTTGTTACAGGGTATATATGCTATTGTCAAGTGACAAGAATGGAAGGGAAAAGGCAAACACTATTAGTTACAAGCTACAAGGTCCACTAAAGGCCAAAAGGCGACTACCCCAGCCATTTCACTCCTTTGATTCATGCATGAAGCCAGGTTCGGATCTCTTCTGGGATTGCAGGTGCTTAGAAAATCGCAGGCCGTCAGGTTGAAGATCCTATTATTCCTATCTTTCCAAGTCGTCTAGCATATGGTCATTCAAAGAAAAGAGTGATGTTTAACAATTCTGTTACTGGGCGCAAAAGTTTCTGTTTTTGCATAGAATCAAGTCAACTATCATCCACACTATCCCAAATGCTTTACTTGGTACTTTATAGAAACAAAAGCAATAAAAATGATTACTACAATAGACTAATCATGTGAACACGCAAAAACATTAGGGGTAGATATTGGGTTATCTCTCAACAAGTGCTTTTCTTTAATGCCTTTTTAGCTAGGTGTGATGATTTCAATGATGCTCACATAAAAGATAAGAATTGAACATAATGGGAGCATCATGAAGCATATGACTAGCACATTTAAGCCTAACCCACTTCCTATGCATAGGGATTTTGTGAGCAAATAATTTATGGGAGCAAGAATCAACTAGCATAGGAACGCAAAACAAGCAAAACTTCTGTTCTTGTCATGACCAATGCTCCTAACGAGGGTGACTTTCCCATAGACCAACCTCCCGTTGGCGGACTATCAGACCTCCAACAGGAAACGGCGCACGCCGCCCATCCTGAAGACATTATTGCGGAGTTGACTTCCAAGGTTGAAAGAATATTTCACAAAGTAGGCACTCCTCTTCCTTTAGAGGAGGGTGAGTCTGCATGATCGTTCACTGAAAATCATATATTGTGGAATAGTGAGGGAGGAGATACTCTTCAACAAGATTTTCAACACATAGAGAGGAAACTTGATATTAGTGAGATATGTAAAAGCATATGTTCCTCTCTCACAATAATTTTCAGTAGCATCATGAATGAATTCAACAATATAGCTATCACATAAAAGCATTCTTTTCATGATCTACATGCATAATTTTTTTATTACTCTCCATATAAGCAAATTTATTCTCAAGAATAGTAGTGGGAGTAAACTCAGTGAAATAACTATCATATGACACTTGATTCACATAATCAATTTGAGCATTAAAATAATGATGACAAGTTTCATGGATATCATTACTCTTTATATCATACATAGCATCACAATAATCATCATAGATAGCAACTTTTTAATATAGTCAATTGAAACCTCTTCCAAAATAGTGGGTTCATCATTAAATAAAGTCATGACCTCACCAAATCCACTTTTATCAATATTGTGATAAGATTCAACACCCTCCAAAATAGTGGGACCATTGATTCCTAGAGTTGACACTCTTCCAAACCCACTTTCATCAATATAATCATCATAAATAGGAGGCATGCTATCATCGTAATAAATTTGCTCATCAAAACTTGGGGGACTAAAAATATCATCTTCATCAAACATAGCATCCCCAAGCTTATGGCTTCGCATATCATTAACATCATAGATATTCAAGGAATTCATACTAGCAACATTGCAATCATGCTTATCATTCAAAGATTTTATGCCAAACATTTTATTGAATTCTTCTTCTAACTGTTGAGCACAATTTTCCTTTCCATCATTTTCAAGAAAGACATGATAAAGACGAATAATATGAGGCAACCTCAATTCCATTTTTTGTAGCTTTATTTTATAAACCAAACTAGTGATAAAACAAGAAATAAAAGATTCAATTGCAATATCTAAATATATAACTTCAAGCACTCACCTCCTCGGCAACGGCATGAGAAAAGAGCTTGATGTCTACTACGCAACTTTATTCTTGTTGCATTGTGTTGGGCCTCCAAGCGCAATGTTTTGTAGGACAGTAGAAATTTTCCCTCAAGTGGATAGCCTAAGGTTTATCAATCCGTGCGAGGCGTAGGATGAAGATGTGCTCTCTCAAACAACCCTGCAATCAAATACAAGAAATCTCTTGTGACCCCATTGTATAGGTGCACTAGTTCGGCAAAGAGATGGTGATACAAGTGTAGTATGGATAGTAGATATAGGTTTTTGTAATCTGAAAGTATAAAAACAACAAGATAAAAAATAGTAAAACAGAACACAAATGATATTGCAATCCTTGAAAACAAGGCCTAGGGTTCATAATTTCACTAGTGCAATCTCTCAACAATGCTAACATAATTGAATCATATAATAATCCCTCAACGTGCGACAAAGAGTCACTCCAAAGTTCTTATCTAGCAGAGAACATAAGATGTAATTGTTTGTAGGGTATGAAATAGCGTCAAAGTTATCCTTTCCAATCAATCTATTGAGCTATTCCTTTAAGTGTCACAAACAGCCCTAGAATTCGTACAAAAATAACACCATATGATACACATGAACCAACTGTAATGTCACCTAGATACTCCAATGTCACCACATGTATATGTGAGTTGATTATACGATATGCATCAAACTACTTCAGATTCATAATATTCAATCCAACACAAAGAACACCAAAGAGTGCCCCAAGATTTCTACCAGAGAAAGTACAACGAAAACATGCATCAAACCCTATGCATAGATTACCCCAATGTCACCTCGGGAATCCGTGAGTCGAGTGCCAAAACATACATCTAGTGAATCAATATAATACGCCATTGTCACCACAGGTATTCATATGCAAGACATACATCGAGTATTCTCAAATCCATAAAAGTATTAATTCCGGTAATAGTGAAACCTGTAAAAACTCAATTCATCACAACAAGATAGAGAGGGGAAAACACGATATGATCCAACTATATTAACAAAGCTCACGGTACATCAAGAGAGTGCCAAATCAAGAACACGAGAGAGAGAGAGAGACCAAACACATAGCTACTGGTACAAACCCTCAGCCTCAAGGGTGGACTACTCCCTCCTCATCATGGTGCCCACCGGGATGATGAACATGGCCTCCAGTGATGATTTCCCCCTCCGACAGGGTGCCAGAATGGGCTCCCGATTGAGTTTTCATGGATACAGAGGCTTGCAGCGACGGAACTTCCCATCTAGGGTTATTTCTGGGGTTTCTGTATTTATAGGATTTTTTGGTGTCAGTCTCACATCAAGATGGGCTTCGAGGGGCCCACTACCCACCAGGGCACGCCAGATGGGGGTGGTGCACCCTGGTGCCTAGTGGCCTCCTCCTTCCCTTCTGGTTCTCCCATGAAGCTTCTAGTGCCTCTTTTGTTCCCAAAAAATCGTCAAAAAGTTTCGCTACATTTGGAGAACTTCTATTTCTACATAAACAACAACACCACGGTAGTTCTGCTGAAAACAGCGTCAGTATTCGTTAGTTCCATTCAAATCATACCAAAACCACATAGAATTATTGTAAACATGGCATGAATACTTCATAAATTATAGATACGTTGGAGACGTATCAGGGGGTTGTCAATCCCCTCGATGGTTACTTGCAAGGATTAAATCTCATAGTGGTAGATAAATAAATTATAAAGATAATATAAAATAGAATAGAAAATTGCAGCAAGGTATTTTTGTGTTTTTATATATGATAAAATTAGACCCGGGGGCCATAGTTTTCACTAGAGGCCTCTCTCTCGAGCACATAGCATACGGTGGGTGAACAAATTACTGTTGGGCAATTGATAGAAAAGCGCATAGTTATGACGATATTCAAGGCCATGATCATGTATATAGGCATCACGTCCGAGACAAGTAGACTGACTCCTGCCTACATCTACTACTATTACTCCACCAATCGACTGCTATCCAGCATGCATCTATGGTATTAAGTATAAAAAGAGTAACGCCTTAAGCAAGATGACATGATGTAGACAAAGTAAACCCAATCAATATGAATAAACCCCATCGTTTTATCCTTAATGGCAACAGTACAAATACGTGTCTTGTCCCTTTCTGTCATTCGATATAGAGCACCCCAAGATTCAACCCATCACAAAGCACCTCTCTAATTGCAAGATAAATCAATCTAGCTGGCCAAACCAAACGAACAAATTGGAGAGAAATACAAAGATATAACAATCATGCATAATAAAGTTCAGAGAAGACTCAATTAAAATTCATGAATAATTTGATCATAAACCCGTAATTCATTGGATCCAAACAAACACACCGCAAAAGAAGATTACATCTGATAGAACTCCAAGAACATCGAGGAGAACATTGTATTGAAGATCAAAGAGAGAGAATAAGCCATCTAGCTACTAGCTATTAACCCGTAGATCTGTGGTGAACTACTCACGCATCATCGGAGGACAACAAGGATGACGTAGAAGCCCTCCCTGATCGATTCCCCCTCCGGCAGAGTGTCGGAAAAGGTTTCCAGATGGGGTCGCAGAAGAACAGAAACTTGCGTCGGCAGAAAAAGTGTTTTGGGTGGCTCTCTGTTGGTTTCCCGGTTTTAGAGAATTTATGATGGTGGAATTAGGTCAGACAGAGCCATGAGGGGCCCATAAGGCATTAAGATGCACCTACCCCCTGGGCGCGCCCTGTTGCCTTGCCGTCTCCTCGTTTGCCTTCTAGTCTCCACCCGAAGCTTCCAGGGCCTCTCTTGTCAACAAAAAAATCTCAAAAAGTTCTGTAGCATTTGGATTCCGTTTGGTATTGATTTCCTGGAAAACCAAAAACAGGCAAAAACAACAAATGATACTATGCACTAGGTTAATAGGTTAGTCCTAGAAAATGATATAAAATAGCATATAATTGCATATAAAACATCCAAGATTGATACTATAATAGCATGGAACAATAAAAAACTATAGATACGTTGGAGGTGTATCATTATACATGTTGCAAACAATGAGAGCTTTCTTATGGGTCTTGGTCAGACCTTATCTAGAGTACGTGGGCAAGGGTATGATGGCGCCTCCAACATGAAGGGCCATGTCAATGGTCTAAAGAACCTAATTATGGATGAGTCACCTTCTACCTATCGCGTGCATTATTTTTTCTCATCGACTTCAGTCATCCGTAGTTGTTCTTGCTAGGGAGAATTGTGATTGTGTTTTGGAACGGATTATTAAAGCATTGGAATTGGAGAAACTTGAAACAGGTAAAGGCATGTATCAATAAATGAGTTTGAGTAGGTCGAGTGATACCCGTTGGGGATCTAACCACAAAACTATTATGCATATTGCAAGAGACCAATCTCAAAGCAATGAGCGGGTTATTCTTGCTGAAACTATGTTGACATATTCTGAGTGATTTTGACTTTGTTTCCATGACACACTTGTTGCTGACCATATGTGGGTACACCAATGACTTAAGTGGTGTGTTGGAAAAGAAATATCAAGACAATATCAACGCCATTGAACTCATTCATTTGACAAAAGATTGAATTGTAGTTAATGAGAGATGATGGTGGGTGGAAACTTTTCTTGAAGAGATCAAGCATAAAATCAAGGTTCTTGAAATAGGTGGTCTTGAAGGAAATATGCCCTAGATGCAATAATAAAGTTGTTATTTTATATTTCCTTATATCATGATAAATGTTTATTATTCATGCTAGAATTGTATTAACTGGAAACTTGATACAAGTGTGGATACATAAACAAAACACTGTGTCCCTAGTAAGCCTCTACTAGACTAGCTCGTTAATCAAAGATGGTTGAGTTTCCTAACCATAGACATGTGTTGTCATTTGATGAACGGGATCACATCATTAGGAGAATTATGTGATGGACAAGACCCATCCGTTAGCTTAGCATATTGATCGTTCAGTTTTATTGCTATTGTTTTCTTCATGTCAAATACATATTCCTTCGACTATGAGATTATGCAACTCCCGAATATCGAAGGAATACCTTGTGTGCTATCAAACGTCACACCGTAACTAGGTGATTATAAAGATGCTCTACAGGTATCTCCGAAGGTGTTTGTTGGGTTGGCATAGATCGAGATGAGGATTTGTCACTTCGAGTATCGGAGAGGTATCTCTGGGCCCTCTCGGTAATGCACATCATAAGAAGCCTTACAAGCAATGTGATTAATGAGTTAGTTAAAAGATGATGTATTATGGAATGAGTAAAGAGACTTGCCGGTAATGAGATTGAACTAGGTATGTGGATACCGACGATCGAATCTCGGGCAAGTAACATACCGATGACAATGGGAATAATGTATGTTCTCATTACGGTTTGACCGATAAAGATCTCCGAAGAATATGTAGGAGCCAATATGTGCATCCAGGTTCTGCTACTGGTTATTGACCACAGAGGTGTCTCGGTCATGTCTACATAGTTCTCGAACCCATAGGGCCCGCACGCTTAATGTTCGATGAAGATTTTAGTATTATATGAGTTATGTGATTTGGTGACCGAATGTTGTTCGGAGTCTCGGATGAGATCACGGACATGATGATGAGTCTCCATATGGTCGGGAGGTAAATATTGATGTATAGGACGATGGTATTCGGACACCGAAAGTGTTCCGGAGGGTATCGGGTACTTATCGGGTCGCCAGAAGGTGTTTCGGGTAACCCGGCAATCCTATGGGCCATATGGGCCTTGTGAAGGAACACACCAGCCCACAAGGGGCTGGTGCACCCTATAAGGCTATAGGAGGAGGAGAAGGAAAGGGGGAAAGGGAAAGGAAAGTGTGGATTAGGATTCCCACTTCCTTCCCTCACCCCCTTCTTTCCTTCTCCTTCATGCATACATGGAAAAGGGGGGCGTAGGGCAAGGCAGGGCCCCTAGGGGGTGGCGGCCAACCCTAGGGCGCCCCTGGCTGCCTCCCCTCCCCTCCCACCTATATATATGTGGGGAGGGGGCGCCTAACAAGCACACAACATTAATTGTTAGCCGTGTGCGGCGCCCCCTCCAGAGTTTACACCCCCGATCATATTCTCGCGATGCTTAGGCGAAGCCCTGCGCGGATCACTTCACCATCACCGTGATACATCGCCAACATATCTATAATTTTTGATTGTTCCATGCTATTATATTATCTATTTTGGATGTTTAATGGGATTTAATTTGCTCTTTTATATTATTTTTGGGACTAGCCTATTAACCGGAGGCCCAGTGCTAGTTTCTATTTTCTGCCTATTTTAGAGTTTTGCAGAGAAGGAATACCAAACAGAATGAAACCTTCACAAGGATCTTTCTTGGACCGAAAGCAATCCATAAGACTTGGAGTCGAAGTCTGGAACTCCATGAGGAAGCCACGCGGCGGGAGGGCACGCCCAGGGGGGTAGGCGCGCCCCCTACCGTCGTGGGCCCCTCGTAGCTCCACCGATGTACTTATGTCGCCTATATATACTCTTATACCCTAGAAACATCAGAGAGAGCCATGAAACCACTTTTCCACCGCCGCAACCTTGTCTACCCGTGAGATCCCATCTTGGGGCCTTTTCTGGCGATCTGCCAGAGGGGGAATCGATCACAGAGGGCTTCTAGATCAACACCATTGCCTCTCCGATGAAGCACGAGTAGTTCACCACAGACCTTCGGGCCCATAGTAATTAGCTAGATGGCTTCTTCTCTCTCTTTGATTCTCAATACAAAATTATCCTCGATGTTCTTGGAGATCTATTTGATGTAATACTCTTTTGTGGTGTGTTTGCCGAGATCCGATGAATTGTGAATTTATGAACAAGATTATCTATGAATATTATTTGGTTCTTCTCTGAATTCTTATATGCATGATTTTATATCTTTGCAAGTCTCTTCAAACTATCGGTTTAGTTTGGCCTACTAGATTGATCTTTCTTGCAATGGGAGAAGTGCTTAGCTTTGGGTTTAATCTTGCGGTGTCCTTTCCCAGTGACAGTAGGGGCAGCAAGGCACATATTTTATTGTTTCCATCAAGGATAAAAAGATGGGGTTTATATCATATTGCTTGAGTTTATCCCTCTACATCATGTCATCTTGCTTAATGCGTTACTCCGTTCTTATGAACTTAATACTCTAGATGCATGCTGGATAGCGGTCGATGTTGGAGTATTAGTAGCAGATGCAGAATCGTTTTGGTCGACTTGACACGGACGTGATGCCTATATTCATGATCATTTCCTTAGATATGTTCATAACTATGCGCTTTTCTATCAATTACTCGGTAGTAATTTGTTCACCCACCATAATACATACTATCTTGAGAGAAGCCACTAGTGAAACCTATGGCCCGAGGGCCTCTTTCCTATTATATTACATCTCTTTTATTTACACCGCATCTCGCTTACTATTTTGCAATCTTTACTTTCCAATCTATACAACAAAAATACCAAAAATATTTACTTTACTATCTCTATTAGATCTCACTTTTGCGAGTGACCGTGAAGGGATTGACAACCCCTTTATCGTGTTGGTTGCAAGGTTCTTGATTGTTTGTGTAGGCACCAGGTGACTTGTGTGTTGTCTTCTACTGGATTGAAACCTTGGTTCTCAAAACTGAGGGAAATACTTACGCTACTTTGCTGCATCACCCTTTCCTCTTCAACAGAAAACCAAAGTATGCTCAAGAGGTAGCAAGAAGGATTTCCGGCACCGTTGCCGGGGAGATCTACGCCAAGTCAAGACATACCAAGTACCCATCATAAACTCTTCTCCCTCGTGTTACATTATTTGCCATTCGCCTCTCGTTTTCCTCTCCTCCACTTCTAAAACGATTTTCGAAAACCTTTTCCTTTTCTTCGCCCCTCTTCCGTTCATCTCTTTTTGCTTGCTTCTTGTGTGCTTGTGTGTTGGATTGATTGTTTGTCACGATGGCTCAAGATAATACTAAATTGTGTGACTTTTCCAATACCAACAACAATGATTTTATTAGCACTCCGAATGCTCCTACTACCGATGCTAAATCTTGTGAAATTAATACCGCTTTGTTGAATCTTGTTATGAAAGATCAACTTTCTAGCCTTCCTAGTGAAGATATCGCTACCCATCTAAACAACTTTGTTAATTTGTGTGATATGCAAAAGAAAAAAGATGTGGATAATGATATTGTTAAATTGAAGCTATTTCCATTTTCGCTTAGAGATCATGCTAAAACTTGGTTCTCTTCTTTGCCTAAAAATAGTATTGATTCATGGAATAAGTGCAAAGATGCTTTTATCTCTAAGTATTTTCCTCCCGCTAAGATCATCTCTCTTAGGAACGATATTATGAATTTTAAGCAACTTGATCATGAGCATGTTGCACAAGCTTGTTAGGGGATGAAATTAATGATACGTAATTGCCCTACACATGGTTTGAATTTGTGGATGATTATACAAAAATTTCATGCCAGACTGAATTTTGCTTCTAGAAATCTTTTACATTCGGCCGCGGGAGGCACTTTTATGGAAATCACTTTAGGATAAGCTACTAAACTCCTAGACAATAGTATGGTTAATTATTCTCAATGGCACACCGAAAGATCCACTAGTAAAAAAGTTCATGCGATTGAAGAGATTAATGTTTTGAGTGGAAAGATGGATGAACTTATGAAATTGTTTGCTAATAAAATTGTTTCTTCTGATCCTAATGATATGCCTTTGTCCACTTTAATTGAGAATAATAATGAATCTATGGATGTGAATTTTGTTGGTAGGAATAATTTTGGTAACAACGCGTATAGAGGAAACTTTAACTCTAGGCCGTTTCCTAGTAATTCCTCTAATAATTATGGTAATTCCTACGACAACTCTTATGGAAATTTTAATAAGATGCCCTCTGATTTTGGGACTAGTGTTATATAATTTATGAGTCCGCAAAAGAATTTCAATGCTTTGGTTGAAGAAAATTTGCTTAAGATTGATGAGTTGGCTAGGAACGTGGATATAATTTCTCTTGATGTTGATTCTTTGAAACTTAGATCTATTACACCTAAGAATGACATCAATGAGTCTCTCAAAGCCATGACAATTTCCATTGATGAGTGCAAAGAAAGAACCGCTAGGAGGCGTGCTAAAAAAGATTGCTTTGTGAAAGCGTGTTCTTCTAGTTTTCATGATAATAATGACGAAGATCTAAAAGTGATTGATGTGACTCCTATTAAATCTTTGTTTTCCAATATGAATCTTGATAAAGATGGGAATGGAGATGAGTCAACTTTAGTTAAAAGGCGTCCCAATGATTTGGAGTTTTTAGATCTTGATGGAAAAATTAATAAAAGTGGGATTGAAGAGGTCAAAACTTTACATAGCAATGAACCCACTATTTTGGATTTCAAGGATTTTAATTATGATAATTGCTCTTTGATAGATTGTATTTCCTTATTGCAATCCATGTTAAATTCTCCTCACGCTTATAATCAAAATAAAGCTTTTACTAAACATATCATTGATGCTTTAATGCAATCCTATGAAGAAAAGCTTGAACTAGAAGTTTCTATCCCTAGAAAACTTTATGATGAGTGGGAACCTACTATTAAAATTAAGATTAAAGATTATGAATGCTATGCTTTGTGTGATTTGGCTGCTAGTGTTTCCACGGTTCCAAAAACCTTGTGTGATGTGCTAGGTTCCGTGAATTTGATGATTGTTCTTTAAATTTGCATCTTGCAGATTCCACCATTAAGAAACCTATGGGAATGATTAATGATGTTCTTATTGTTGCAAATAGGAATTATGTGCCCGTAGATTTCATTGTTCTTGATATAGATTGCAATCCTACATGTCCTATTATTCTTGGTAGAGCTTTCCTTAGAACGATTGGTGCAATTATTGATATGAAAGAAGGAAATATTAGATTCCAATTTCCGTTAAGGAAAGGCATGGAACACTTTCCTAGGAAGAAAATTAAGTTGCCTTATGAATCTATTATGAGAGCCACTTATGGATTGCATACCAAAGATGGTAATACCTAGATCTATTCTTGTATTTATGCCTAGCTAGGGGCGTTAAACAATAGCGCTTGTTGGGAGGCAACCCAATTTTATTTTTTTTCTTTGCTTTTTGCTCCTGTTTAGTAATAAATAATTCATCTATCTTCTGTTTAGATGTGGTTTTATGTTTTAATTAGTGTTTGTGCCAAGTAGAACCTTTGGGAAGACTTGGGTGAAGTCTTTGCGATCTTGCTGTAAAAACAGAAACTTTTGCACTCACGAGATTAGCTGTCATTTTTTATTGGAGAGTTATTTTAGGATTCTTTTTTCAGTTGATTAATAGAAAAAATTGGAGTTACAGAAGTATTCTAAAGTTACAGATTGCTATAGACTGTTCTGTTTTTGACAGATTCTGTTTTTCGTGTGTTGTTTGCTTATTTTGATGAATCTATGAGTAGTATCGGGGGGTATGAACCATGGAGATGTTGGAATACCGTAGTTTTAACACCAATATAAATAAAGAATGAGTTCATTAGATTACCTTAACGTGGTGGTTTATTTTCTTATACTAACGGAGCTCATGAGATTTTCCATTGAAGTTTTGTGTTGTGAAGTTTTCAAGTTTTTGGGTAATGATTTGATGGATTTTGGAACAAGGAGTGGCAAGAGCCTAAGCTTGGGGATGCCCAAGGCACCCCAAGGTAAAATTCAAGGACGACCAAAAGCCTAAGCTTGGGGATGCCCCAGAAGGCATCCCCTCTTTCGTCTACTTCCATCAGTAACTTTACTTGGAGCTATATTTTTATTCACCACATGATATGTGTTTTGCTTGGAGCGTCTTGTATGATTTGAGTCTTTGCTTTTTAGTTTGCCATAATAATCCTTGCTGTACACACCTTTTGAGAGAGTCACACATGATTCAGAAATTATTAGAATACTCTATGTGCTTCACATATATCTTTTGAGCTAGATAATTTTGCTCTAGTGCTTTACTTATATCTTTTTAGAGCACGGTGGTGGTTTTATTTTATAGAAATTATTGATCTCTCATGCTTCACTTATATTATTTTGAGAGTCTTTTAGAACAGCATGGTAATTTGCTTTGGCTATAAAACTAGTCCTAATATGTTGGGCATCCAAGATGGGTATAATAAAAACTTTCATATAAAGTGCGTTGAATACTATGAGAAGTTTGATGCTTGATGACTGTTTTGAGATATGAGGATGGTGACATTAGAGTCATGCTAGTAGAGTAATTGTGAATTTGAGAAATACTTGTGTTGAGGTTTGCAAGTCCCGTAGGATGCACGTATGGTAACCGTTGTGTAACAAATTTGAAGCATGAGGTGTTTCTTTGATTGTCTTCCTTATGTGTGGAGGTCGGGATCGCGCGATGGTTAACTCCTACCAACCCTTCCCCTAGGAGCATGCGCGTAGTGCTCAGTTTTGATGACTTGTAGATTTTTGCAATAATTTTGTGAGTTCTTTATGACTAATGTTGAGTCCATGGATTATACGCACTCTCACCCTTCCACCGTTTCTAGCCTCTCTAGTACCGCGCAACTTTCGCGATACCGTAAGCCCACCATGTACCTTCCTCAAAAAAACCACCATACCTACCTATTATGGCATTTCCATAGCCATTCCAAGATATATTTCCATGCAACTTTCCACCATTTCGTTTATTATGACATGCTCCATCATTGTCATATTGCCTTGCATGATCATGTAGTTGACATCGTATTTGTGGGAATTTTCATTGTCATATTGCCTTGCATGATCATGATCTTTCTGTACCCTCATATATCTCACTTTTTCACATCCCAAAAAGAAGAGAAATAAAAAGGGACAATGCTACTATCCTTTTTCCACACTTGTGCTTCAAAGTAGCACCATGATCTTCATGATAGAGAGTCTCTTATTTTGTCACTTTCATATACTAGTGGGAATTTTCGTTATAGAACTTGGCTTGTATATTCCAATGATGGGCTTCCTCAAAATTACCTAGGTCTTCGTGAGCAAGCAAGTTGGATGCACACCCACTTAGTTTCTTTTGTTGAGCTTTCATACATTTATGGCTCTAGTGCATCCGTTGCATGGAAATCCCTACATACTCACATTGATATCTATTGATGGGCATCTCCATAGCCCATTAATATTCCTAGTTGAAGTGAGACCATCTTCCTCCTTTTTGTCTCCTCCATAACCACCATTCTATTCCACCTATAGTGGTATGTCCATGGCTCATGCTCATGTATTACGTGAAAGTTGAAATTTTTTGAGAATACTAAAGTATGAAACAATTGCTTGGCTGAAACTGGGGTTATGCATGATTTGAATATTTTGTGTGACGAAGATGTAGCAAGCCAAACTATATGATTTTGTAGGGATGAACTTTCTTTGGCCATGTTATTTTCAGAAGACATGATTACTTTATTAGTATGCTTGAAGTATTATTATTTTTATGTCAATATTAAACTTTTGTCTTGAATCTTTCATATCTGAACATTCATGCCACAACAAAGAAAATTAAATTGATAATTATTTTTGGTAGCATTCCACATCAAAAATTCTGTTTTTATCATTTACCTACTCGAGGACGAGCAGGAATTAAGCTTGGGGATGCTTGATATGTCTCCAACGTATCTATAATTTTTATTGTTCCATGCTACTATATTATCTGTTTTGGATGTTTAATGGGCTTTAATATGCTCTTTTATATTATTTTTGGGACTAACCTATTAACCGGAGGCCCAGTGCCAGTTTCTGTTTTTTGCCTATTTTAGAGTTTTGCAGAAAAGGAATACCAAACGGAATGAAACCTACGCGAGGATCTTTCTTGCACCGAAAGCAATCCTGTAGGATCGAAAGTATGTCTAGAGGGGGGTTATTAGACTACCTAACCAAATAAAAATCTAGCCTTTTCCCAATTTTAGTTCTTGGCAGATTTTAGCTATCTTAGCACAAGTCAAGCAATCTCCACACAATTCAAGCAAGCATGCAAAAGAGTATATGAGCAGCGGAAAGTAAAGCATGCAACTTGCAAGAGTGTAAAGGGAAGGGTTTGGAGTATTCAAACGCAATTGGAGACACGGATGTTTTTGTTGTGGTTCCGATAGGTGGTGCTATCGTACATCCACATTGATGGAGACTTCAAGCCACGGAGGGTAACGGTTGCGTGAGTCCATGGAGGGCTCCACCCACGAAGGGTCCACGAAGAAGCAACCTTGTCTATTCCATCATGGCCGTTGCCCACGAAGGACTTGCCTCACTAGCGGTAGATCTTCACGAAGTAGGCGATCTCCTTGCCCTTACAAACTCCTTGGTTCAACTCCACAATCTTGTCAGAGGCTCCCAAGTGACACCTAGCCAATCTGGGAGACACCACTGTCCAAGAAGTAACAAATGGTGTGTTGATGATTAACTCCTTGATCTTGTGCTTCAAATGATAGTCTCCCCAAAACTCAACTCTCTCTCACAGGAATTGGATTTGGTGGAAAGAAGATTTGAATGGAAAGCAACTTGGGGAAGGCTAGAGATCAAGATTCATATGGTTGGAATGGAATATCTTGACCTCAACACAAGTGTAGGTGGTTCTCTCTTAGAAAATGTGTATTGGAAGTGTAGGTATGTTCTGATGGCTCTCTCCACGAATGAAGAGTGGGTGGAGGGGTATATATAGCCTCCACACAAGATCTAACCATTACACACGATTAGCCAAACTCGGTGGGACCGAATAGTTAAACTCGGTCGGACCGATTCAACAAACCTAGTGACCGTTAGGATTTTAGGTGGGACTGAGATGCAACTCGGTAGGACCGATATGGTTAGGGTTAGAGCATAACATAATCTCGGTGTGACCGATACACAAACTCGGTGGGACCGATTATGGTAATAAGCTAACCAGAGAGTTGGTCAGGTAAACTCAGTGGGACCGATTCGCTCATCTCGGTGAGACCGAAATGTTACAAAAGGGAAACAGGGAGTTTACATTGCAATCTCGGTGGGACCGATCGCTCATCTCGGTAAGACCGAGACGTTACGAAGGGAAACAGAGAGATTACAATCCCATCTCGGTGAGACCGAGATCCCTATCGGTGAGACCGATTTGCCTAGGGTTTGTGGCAGTGGCTATGACATTTGAAACTCGGTGGGGCCGGATAGATAGAATCGGTGGGGCCGAGTTTGACTTTTGGTTTAGGTCATATGTGGATGTGGGAAGGTAGTTGAGGATTTTGGAGCATATCACTAAGCACTTTGAGCAAGCAAGCCATTAAGCAACACCTAATCCCTCCTTGATAGTATTGGCTTTTCCTGTAGACTCAATGTGATCTTGGATCACTAAAATATAAAATGTAGAGTCTTGAGCTTCAAGCTTGAGCCAAACTTTTTGTCCTTAGGATTTTGAGGGATCCACTTTCCTCATCCATGCCATGCCATTCATTGAGCTTTTCCTGAAATATTAATCTTGGAATAATGTTAGCTCAATGAGCTATATGTTGTTAGGAATTACCAAAACCACCCAGGGATAGTTGCACTTTCAAATCCAGAAGACTTGGAGTCGAAGTCTGGAACTCCACGAGGAAACCACAAGGTAGGAGGGCGCGCCCCACCCTCGTGGGCCCCTCGTAGGTCCACTGACGTACTTCTGTCGCCTATATATACTCTTATACCCTAGAAACATTAGAGAGAGCCACGAAACCACTTTTCCACCACCACAACCTTCTGTACCCGTGAGATCCCATCTTGGGGACTTTTCTGGTGATCTGCCGAAGGGGGAATCGATCATGCAGGGCTTCTACATTAACACCATTGCCTCTCCGATGAAGCATGAGTAGTTTACCACAAACCTTCGGGTCCATAGTTATTAGCTAGATGGCTTCTTCTCTCTCTTTGATTCTCAATACAAGTTCTCCTCGATGTTCTTGGAGATCTATTCGATGTAATACTCTTTTGCAGTGTGTTTGCCAAGATCGGATGAATTATAGATTTATGAACAAGATTATCTATGAATATTATTTGGTTCTTCTTTGAATTCTTATATGCATGATTTGATATCTTTGCAGGTCTCTTCGAATTATCGGTTTAGTTTGGCCTACTAGATTGATCTTTCTTGCAATGGGAGAAGTGCTTAGCTTTGGGTTCAATCTTGCAATGTCCTTTCCCAGTGACAGGAGGGGCAGCAAGGCACGTATTGTATTGTTGCCATCGAGGATAAAAAGATGGGGTTTTATATCATATTGCTTGAGTTTATCCCTCTACATCATGTCATCTTGCTTAATGCGTTACTCCGTTCTTATGAACTTAATACTCTAGATGCATGCTGGATAGCGGTCGATGTGTGGAGTAATAGTAGTAGATGCAGAATCATTTCGGTCTACTTGACACGGACGTGTTGCCTATATTCATGATCATTGCCTTAGATATCTTCATAACTATGCGTTTTTCTATCAATTGCTCGGTAGTAATTTGTTCACCCAGCGTAATACATGCTATCTTGAGAGAAGCCACTAGTGAAACCTATGGCCCCCGGATCTCTTTCCCATTATATTACATCTCTTTTATTTACATCGCATCTCATTTACTATTTTGCAATCTTTCCTTTCCAATCTATACAACAAAAATACCAAAAATATTTACTTTACTATCCCTATTAGATCTCACTTTTGCCAGTGACCGTGAAGGGATTGACAACCCCTTTATTGCGTTGGTTGCAAGGTTCTTGATTGTTTGTGCAGGTACTAGGTGACTTGTGCGTTGTCTCCTACTGGATTGATACCTTGGTTCTCAAAATTGAGGGAAATACTTACGCTACTTTGCTGCATCATCCTTTCCTCTTCAAGGGAAAACCAACACATGCTCAAGAGGTAGCACACCGTAACCACGCCGTCGTGTTGACGGAGCTCATCTACTTCCTCGACATGTTGCTGTATCAAGAAGGCGAGGGACATCATCGCGTTGAACATGTGCAGAACTCGGAGGTGCCGTACATTTGGTGCTTGATTGGTCGGAGCTAGAAGAAGTTCGACTACATCAACCGTGTTGTCAAACGCTTCCGCTTTCGGTCTACGAGGGTACGTAGAAACACTCTCCCCCTTGTTGCAATGCATCTCCTAGATAGATCTTGCGTGAGTGTAGGAAAATTTGGAAATTGCATGCTACAGTTTCCAACAGTGCCATCATGAGCCAGGTTTATGCGTAGATGATATGCACGATTAGAACACAAAGAGTTGTGGGCGGTGGTAGTCATACTGCTTGCAACCAACGTCTTATTTTGATTTGGCAGTATTGTGGGATGAAGCGGCCCGGACCAACCTTACATGTCCACACACATGAGACTGGTTCCACCGACAGACATGTGATACGTCTCCAACGTATCTATAATTTTTGATTGCTCCATGCTATATTATCTACTGTTTTGGACATTATTGGGCTTTATTATTCACTTCTATATCATTTTTTGGGACTAACCTATTAACCGGAGGCCCATCCCAGAATTGCTGTTTTTTGCCTATTTCAGAGTTTCGCAGAAAAAGAATATCAAACGGAGTCCAAACGGAATGAATCCTTTGGGAGCGTGATTTTTGGAACGAACGAGATCCAGGAGACTTGGACCCTATGTAAGAGAAGCTTCGAGGATGCCACGAGGTAGGGGGCGCGCCTACCCCCCCAGGGCGCGCCCTCCACCCTTGTGGGCCCCCTGTTGCACCACCGACGTACTTCTTCCTCCTATATATACCTACGTACCCCAAACGATCAGAAAGGAGCCAAAAACCTAATTCCACCGCCGCAACCTTCTGTACCCATGAGATCCCATCTTGGGGCCTGTTCCGGAGCTCCGCCGGAGGGGGCATCCATCACGGAGGGCTTCTACATCAACACCATAGCCCCTCCGATGAAGTGTGAGTAGTTTATCTCAGACCTTCGGGTCCATAGTTATTAGCTAGATGGCTTCTTCTCTCTTTTTGGATCTCAATACAACGTTCTCCCCCTCTCTCGTGGAGATCTATTCGATGTAATCTTCTTTTGTGGTGTGTTTGTTGAGACCGATGAATTGTGGGTTTATGATCAAGTTTATCTATGAACAATATTTGAATCTTCTCTAAATTCTTTTATGTATGATTGGTTATCTTTGCAAGTCTCTTCGAATTATCAGTTTGGTTTAGCCTACTAGATTGGTTTTTCTTATAATGGGAGAAGTGCTTAGCTTTGGGTTCAATCTTGCGGTGTCCTTTTCCCGTGACAGCAGGGGCAGCAAGGCACGTATTGTATTGTTGCCATCGAGGATAACAAGATGTTTTTTTTATCATATTGCATGAATTTATCCCTCTACATCATGTCATCTTGCTTAAGGAATTACTCTGTTCTTATGAACTTAATACTCTAGATGCATGCTGGATAGCGGTCGATGTGTGGAGTAATAGACGTAGATGCAGGCAGGAGTCGGTCTACTTGTCTTGGACATGATGCCTATATACATGATCATACCTAGATATTCTCATAACTATGAACAATTCTGTTAATTGCTCAACAGTAATTCATTCACCCACCGTAAAATACTTATGCTCTTGAGAGAAGCCACTAGTGAAACCTATGGCCCCCGGGTCTATCCTCATCATATTAATCTTCCAACACTTAGTTATTTCCTTTGCTTTTTTACTTTGCTTTTATTTTACTTTGCATCTTTATCACCAAAATACCAAAAATATTATCTTATCATATCTATCAGATCTCACTGTCGTAAGTGACCGTGAAGGGATTGACAACCCCTTATCGCGTTGGTTGCGATGATTTATTTGTTTTATGTAGGTACGAGGGACTCGTGCGTAGCCTCCTACTGGATTGATACCTTGGTTCTCAAAAACTGAGGGAAATACTTACGCTACTTTGCTACATCACCCTTTCCTCTTCAAGGGAAAACCAACGCAGTGCTCAAGAGGTAGCAAGAAGGATTTCTAGCGTCGTTGCCTGGAAGTCTACGCAAAAGTCAACATACCAAGTACCCATCACAAAATCTTATCTCCCGCATTACATTATTTGCCATTTGCCTCTCGTTTTCCTCTCCCCCACTTCACCCTTGTCGTTTTATTCGCCCTCTCTTTTCCGTTTGCCTCTTTTCGCTCGCTTCTTGTTTGCTCGTGTGTTGGATTGCTTGCTTGTCACGATGGCTCAAGATAATACTAAATTGTGTGACTTTACCAATACCAACAACAATGATTTTCTTAGCACTACGATTGCTCCTCTTACCAATACTAAATTGTGTGAAATCAATGCTGCTTTTTGTTGAATCTTGTCATGAAAGATCAATTCGCCGGCCTTCCTTGTTAAGATGTCGCTACTCACCTAAATAGCTTCGTTGATTTGTGTGATATGCAAAAGAATAAAGATGTTGATAATGATATTGTTAAATTAAAGCTATTTCCTTTTTCACTTAGAGATCGTGCTAAAGCTTGGTTTTCGTCTTTGCCTAAAAATAGTATTGATTCTTGGAATAAGTGCAAAGATGCTTTTATCTCTAAGTATTTTCCTCCCGCTAAGATCATCTCTCTTAGAAACGATATTATGAATTTTAAGCAACTTGATCATGAACATGTTGCACAAGCTTGGGAGAGGATGACATTAATGATAGGTAATTGCCCTACTCATGGTTAGAATTTGTGGATGATTATACAAAACTTTTATGCCGGATTGAATTTTGCTTCTAGAAATCTTTTAGATTCGGCCGCGGGAGGCACTTTTATGGAAATCACTTTAGGATAAGCTACTAAACTCCTAGATAATATTATGGTTAATTATTCTCAATGGCACACTGAAAGATCTACTTATAAAAAAGTGCATGCGATAGAAGAAATTAATGTTTTGAGTGGAAAGATGGATGAACTTATGAAATTATTTGCTAGTAAGAGTGTTTCTTCTGATCCTAATGATATGCCATTGTCTACTTTGATTGAGAATAATAATGAATCTATGGATGTGAATTTTTTTGGTCGGAATAATTTTGGTAACAACACGTATAGAGGAAACTTTAATCCTAGGCGTTATCCTAGCAATTCCTTTAATAATTATGGTAATTCCTACAACAACTCTTATGGAAATTTTAATAAGATGCCCTCTGAATTTGAGACTAGTGTTAAAGAGTTTATGAATTCGCAAAAGAATTTCAATGCTTTGCTTGAAGAGAAATTACTTAAAGTTGATGAATTGGCTAGGAACGTTGATAGAATTTCTCTTGATGTTGATTCTTTAAAATTTAGATCTATTCCTCCTAAGCATGATATCAATGAGTCCCTCAAATCCATGAGAATTTCCATTGATGAGTGCAAAGAAAGAACCGCTAGGATGCGTGCTAAGAAAGATTGCTTTATAAAAGCATGTTCTTCAAATTTCTATGAAAAAAAGATGAAGATCTAAAAGTTATTCATGTGTCCTCTATTAAATCTTTGTTTTGCAATATTAATCTTGATAATGATGGGACTGAATATGATCCACCTTTACCCAGAAGGCGTTCCAAAAATTCAGAGTTTTTAGATCTTGATGCTAAAATTGATAAAACTGGGATTGAAGAAATCAAAACCATAGATGTTAATAAACCCACTATTTTGGATTTAAAGGGATTTAATTATGAAAATTGCTCTTTGATAGATTGTATTTCCTTTTTGCAATCCGTGCTAAATTCTCCTCATGCTTATAGCCAAAATAAAGCTCTTACCAAACATATCGTTGATGCTTTGATGCAATCTTATGAAGAAAAACTTGAGTTGGAGGTTTCTATCCCTAGGAAACTTTGTGATGAGTGGGAACCTACTATTAAAATTAAGATTAAAGATCATGAGTTCTATGCTTTATGTGATTTGGGTGCTAGTGTTTCCACTATTCCCAAAACTTTGTGCGATTTGCTAGATTTCCATGATTTTGATGATTGCTCTCTAAACTTGCACCTTGCAGATTCCACTATTAAGAAACCTATGGGAAGAATTAATGATGTTCTTATTGTTTCAAATAGGAACTATGTGCCTGTAGATTTTATCGTTCTTGACATAGATTGCAATCCTTCATGTCCTATTATTCTTGGTAGACCTTTCCTTAGAACGATTGGTGCAATTATTGATATGAAGGAAGAGAATATTAGATTCCAATTTCCATTAAGGAAAGGCATGGAACAATTCCCTATGAAGAAAATAAAATTACCATATGAATCTGTCATGAGAGCTACTTATGGATTGCCTACTAAAGATGGCAATACCTAGATCTATCCTTGCTTTTAAGCCTAGCAAGGGGCGTTAAACGATAGCGCCTGTTGGGAGGCAACCCAATTTTATTTTTAGTTTTTTGATTTTTGCTTCTGTTTAGGAATAAATATTTGTTCTAGCCTCTATTGAGATGTGTTTTAATGTTTTAATTCGAGTTTGTGCCAAGTTAAACTTATAGGATCTTCTTGGATGATAGTTATTTGATCTTGCTGTAATTTCCAGAAACTTTCTGTTCATGAAAATAATTGTTAAAAATCACTAGAACGTGATAAAATAATGATTACAATTTCTTCTGATCAATAAACAAATTGTCTAGGTCTTCCTATTTTGCCTGATTTTTTGGAGTTCCAGAAGTTTGCGGTAGTTAAAGATTACTATAGACTGTTTTGTTTTTGACAGATTCTGTTTTTCATGTGTTGTTTTCTTATTTTGATGAATCTATGGCTAGTAAAATAGTTTATAAACCATAGAGAAGTTTGAATACAGTAGTTTTAACACCAATATAAATAAAGAATGAGTTCATTACAGTACCTTGAAGTGGTCTTTTGTTTTCTTTCGCTAACAGAGCTCACGAGATTTTCTATTGAGTTTTGTGTTGTGATGTTTTCAAGTTTTGGGTGAATTTTTTTGATGGATTATGGAACAAGGAGTGGCTAGAGCCTAAGCTTGGGGATGCCCATGGCACCCCCAAGATAATCTAAGGACACCAAAAAGCCAAAGCTTGGGGATGCCCCGGAAGGCATCCCCTCTTTCGTCTACTTCCATCAGTAACTTTACTTGGAGCTATATTTTTATTCACCACATGATATGTGTTTTGCTTGGAGCGTCTTGTATGATTTGAGTCTTTGCTTTTTAGTTTTCCACAATAATCCTTGTTGTACACACCTTTTGAGAGAGTCACACATGATTCAGAAATTATTAGAATACTCTATGTGCTTCACTTATATCTTTTGAGTTATATAGTTTTGCTCTAGTACTTCACTTATATCTTTTAGAGCACGGTGGTGGATTTGTTTTATAGAAATTATTGATCTCTCATGCTTCACTTAGATTATTTTGAGAGTCTTAAATAGCATGGTAATTTGCTCAAATAATCCTAATATGCTAGGTATTCAAGATTAGTAAAAACTTTCTTATGAGTGTGTTGAATACTAAGAGAAGTTTGATGCTTGATGATTGTTTTGAGATATAGAGGTAATAATATCAAAGTCGTGCTAGTTGAGTAGTTGTGAATTTGAGAAATTCGTGTGTCGAAGTTTGCAAGTCCCGTAGCATGCACGTATGGTAAACTTTATGTAACAAATTTGAAACATGAGGTGTTCTTTGATTGTCCTCCTTATGAGTGGCGGTCCGGGACGAGCGATGGTCTTTTCCTACCAATCTATCCCCTAGGAGCATCCGCATAGTGCTTGGTTTTTGATGACTTGTAGAGTTTTGCAATAGGTATGTGAGTTCTTTATGACTAATGTTGAGTCCATGGATTATACGCACTCTCACCCTTCCATCATTGCTAGCCTCTTCGGTACCGTGCATTGCACTTTCTCACATTGAGAGTTGGTGCAAAATTCGCCGGTGCATCCAAACCCCATGATATGATACGCTCTTTCACAGATAAACCTCGTTATATCTTCCTCAAAACAGCCACCATACCTACCTATTGTGGCATTTCCATAGCCATTCCGAGATATATTGCCATGCAACTTTCCACCATTCCATTTATCATGACACATTCATCATTGTCATATTGCTTAGCATGATCATGTAGTTGACATAGTATTTGTGGCAAAGCCACCGTTCATAATTCTTTCATACATGTCACTCTTGATTCATTGCATATCCCGGTACACCGCCGGAAGCATTCATATAGAGTCATACGTTGTTCTAGTATCGAGTTGTAATCATTGAGTTGTAAATAAATAAAAGTGTGATGATCATCATTTTCTAGAGCATTGTCCCAAGTGAGGAATAAAAAAAGAGAGAGAAAGGCCATAAAAAAGAGAAGGCCCAAAAAAATGAGAGGAAAAGAGAGAAGGGACAATGCTACTATCCTTTGCCACACTTGTGCTTCAAACTAGCACCATAATCTTCATGATAGAGAGTCTCTTGTTTTATCACTTTCATATACTAGTGGGAATTTTTCATTATAGAACTTGGATTGTATATTCCAACAATGGGCCTCCTCAAGTGCCCTAGGTCTTCGTGAGCAAGCAAGTTGGATGCACACCCACTTAGTTTCTTTTGTTGAGATTTCATACATTTATAGCTCTAGTGCATCCGTTGCATGGCAATCCCTACTCCTTGCATTAACATCAATCGACGGGCATCTCCATAGCTCATTGATTAGCCTCGTTGATGTGAGAGTTTCTCCTTTTTTGTCTTCTCCACATAATTCCCATCATCATATTCTATTCCATCTATAGTGCTATGTCCATGGCTCGCGCTCATGTATTGCGTGAAGGTTTATAAGTTTGAGATTACTAAAGTATGAAACAATTGCTTGGCTTGTCATCGGGGTTGTGCATGATGAGAGCATTCTTGTGTGACGAAAATGGAGCATTACTAAACTATATGATTTTGTAGGGATGAACTTTCTTTGGCCATGTTATTTTGAGAGGACATAATTGCTTAGTTAGTATGCTTGAAGTATTATTATTTTTATGTCAATATGAACTTTTATCTTGAATCTTTTGGATCTGAATATTCATACCACAATTAAGAAGAATTACATTGAAATTATGCCAAGTAGCACTCCGCATCAAAAATTCTGTTTTTATTATTTACCTACTCGAGGACGAGCAGGAATTAAGCTTGGGGATGCTTGATACGTCTCCAACGTATCTATAATTTTTGATTGCTCCATGCTATATTATCTACTGTTTTGGACATTATTTGGCTTTATTATTCACTTTTATATTATTTTTGGGACTAACCTATTAACCGAAGGCCTAGCCCAGAATTGATGTTTTTTGCCTATTTCAGAGTTTTGCAGAAAAATAATATCAAACGGAGTCCAAACGGAATGAAACCTTCAGGAGCGTGATTTTTGGAACGAACAAGATCCAGGAGACTTGGACCCTATGTAAGAGAAGCTTCGAGGAAGCCATGAGGTAGGGGGCGCGCCCTCCACCCTCGTGGGCCCCGTGTTGCTCCACCGATGTACTTCTTCCTCCTATATATACCTACGTACCCCCAAACGATCAGAAAGGAGCCAAAACCTAATTCCACAGCCGCAACCTTCTGTACCCACGAGATCCCATCTTGGGGCCTGTTCCGGAGCTCCGCCGGAGGGGGCATCCATCACGGAGGGCTTCTACATCAACACCATAGCCCCTCCGATGAAGTGTGAGTAGTTTATCTCAGACCTTCGGGTCCATAGTTATTAGCTAGATGGCTTCTTCTCTCTTTTTGGATCTCAATACAATGTTCTCCCCCTCTCTCGTGGAGATCTATTCGATGTAATCTTCTTTTGCGGTGTGTTTGTTGAGACCGATAAATTGTGGGTTTATGATCAAGTTTATCTATGAACAATATTTGAATCTTCTCTAAATTCTTTTATGTATGATTGGTTACCTTTGCAAGTCTCTTCGAATTATCAGTTTGGTTTGGCCTACTAGATTGGTTTTTCTTGCAATGGGAGAAGTGCTTAGCTTTGGGTTCAATCTTGCGGTGTCCTTTTCCAATGACAGCAGGGGCAGCAAGGCACGTATTGTATTGTTGCCATCATTGTTGAGGAAATCGTTAACTGGTAGCTTCTCGGTCGGCTGGTGAGTAGGTGATTAATAGGCTAATCGGCAAGTTAATCGGCCATTTAATCAATTAATCAGACGATTTATCGGGTAATCGGCTACTCAGGGACCCTATGAGTAGGGATTAATCGGCAAGTTAATTGGTTAATAAGATGAATTCTTGAATAGGGGTTGCCATCGAGGACAAATAGATGGGGTTTCTATCATCTTGCATGAATTTATCCCTCTACATCATGTCATCTTGCTTAAGGCGTTACTCTATTCTTATGAACTTAATACTCTAGATGCATGCTGGATAGCGGTCGATGTGTGGAGTAATAGTAGTAGATGCAGGCATGAGTCGATCTACTTGTCTTGGACATGATGCCTATATACATGATTATACATAGATATTCTCATAACTATGCTCAATTCTGTCAATTGCTCAACAGTAATTCGTTCACCCACTGTAAAATACTTATGCTCTTGAGAGAAGCCACTAGTGAAACCTATGGCCCCCGGGTCTATCTTCATCATATTAATCTTCCAACACTTAGTTATTTCCTTTGCTTTTTTACGTTGCTTTTATTTTACTTTGCATCTTTATCACCAAAATACCAAAAATATTATCTTATCATATCTATCAGATCTCACTCTCGTAGGTGACCGTGAAGGGATTGACATCCCCTTATCGCGTTGGTTGCGAGGATTTATTTGTTTTGTGTAGGTACGAGGGACTCGCGCGTAGCATCCTACTGGATTGATACCTTGGTTCTCAAAAACTGAGGGAAATACTTACGCTACTTTGCTGCATCAGCCTTTCCTCTTCAAGGGAAAACCAACGTAGTGCTCAAGAGGTAGCAACATGCAACTAGTTTTGCATAAAGGTGGCTGGTGGGTGTCTGTTTCTCCCACTTTAGTTGAATCGAATTTTCTACGGCTGGTCCTTGAAGAAGGTTAAAACAACAAACTTGATGAATCACCGTTGTGGTTTTTGCCGTAGGTAAGAATGGTTCTTGCTAGAAGCCCGTAGCAGCCACGTAAAACTTGCAACAACAAAGTAGAGGATGTCTAACTTTTTTTTGCAGGGTATGTTGTGATGTGATATGGTCATGACATGATGTGATATACATTATTGTATGAGATGATCATATTTTGTAAGATATCTGGCAACCGGCAGGAGCCTTATGGTTGTCTCTTTATTGTATGAAATGCATACGCCATGTAATTGCTTTACTTTATCACTATGAGTTAGCAATAGTTGTAGAAGCAATAGTTGGCAAGACGACCACGATGCTATAATGGAGATTAAGGTGTCGAGCCGGTGACGATGGAGATCATGACGATGCTTTGGAGATGGAGATCAAAAGCACAAGATGATGATGGCCATATCATGTCACATATTTTGATTGCATGTGATGTTTCTCTTTTATGAATCTTATTTTGCTTAGTACAGCGGTAGCATTATAATATGCTCCCTTCACTAAATTTCAAGGTAAAAGTGTTCTCCCTGAGTATCCACCATTGCTACAGTTCGTCATGTTGAGACACCACGTGATGATCGGGTGTGATAGACTCTACGTTCACATACAACCGGTGCAAGACAATTTTGTACATGCTGAATACTTGGGTTAAACTTGACGAGCCTAGCATGTACAGACATGGCCTCGAAACACTGGAGACCAAAAGGTCGAACGTGAATCATATAGTAGATATGATCAACATAGAGATGTTCACCATTGATTACTACCCCATCTCACATGATGATCGGACATGGGTTAGTTGATTTGGATCACGTATCACTTATATGACTTGAGGGGTGTCTAATTAATTGGGAGTTCTTAAGTAATTTGATTAATTGAACTTAATTAATCATGAACTTAGTCCTGATAGTATTTTCATATCTATGTTGAAGATCAATAGGTCGCGATATAGCTCCCTTATTATTGATATATTCCTAGAGAAAAATAAGTTGAAAGATAACAGTGGCAATGATGCGGACTGGGTCCATGATCTGAGGATTATCCTCATTGCTGCACAGAGGAATTATGTCCTTGATGCACCGCTAGGTGACAGACCTGTTGCAGGAGCTGATGCAGACGTTATGAATGTTTGACAAGCTCAATATGATGACTACTTGATAGTTTAGTCCACCATGCTTTATGGCTTAGAATTGGGGGTTCAAAGACGTTTTGAACGCCCATGGAACATATCAGATGTTCCAAGAGATGCAATAGGTATTTCAGTCTCATGCCTGTGTCGGGAGGTATGAGACCTCTGACAAGTACTTTGCCTACAAGATGGAGGAGAATAGCTCAACTAGTGAGCAGGTGCTCATAATGTTTGGGTACTACAATCACTTGAATCAAGTGGGAGTTAATCTTCCAGATAAGATAGTGATTGACAGATTTCTCTAGTCACTATCACCAAGCTACTAGAACTTCATGATGAACTATATATGCAAGGGATGACGAAAACCATTCCCGAGATCTTCGTGATGCTGAAATCGGTGAAGGTAGAAATCAAGAAAGAGCATCAAGTGTTGATGGTTAACAAGACCACTAGTTTCAAGAAAAAGGGCAAAGGGAAAGAAAGGGAACTTCAAGAAGAATGGCAAGCAAGTTGCCACTCCCATGAAGAAGCCCAAAGCTGGACCTAAGCCTGAAACTTAGTGCTTCTACTACAAAGGAAATGATCACTGGAGGTGGAACTGCCCCAAATACTCGCCGGATAAGAAGGATGGCAAAGTGAACAAAGGTATATCTGATATACATGTTATTGATGTGTACTTTACTAGTGTTCATAGAAACCCCTGGGTATTTGATACCTATTCAATTGCTAAGATTAGTAACTCAAAAACAGGAGTTGCAAAATAAACAGAGACTAGTTAAAGGCGAGGTGATAATGTGTGTTGGAAGTGATTCCAAGGTTGATATGATCACCATCACACACTCCCTCTACCTTCGGGATTGGTGTTGAACCTAAATAAATGTTATTTGGTGTTTGCGTTGAGCATGAATATGATTTGATCATGTCTACTGCAATACAGTTATTCATTTAAGTCAGAGAATAATTGTTGTTCTGTTTACATGAATAAAACCTTCTATGGTCATACACCCAATGTAAATGGTTTACTGAATCTTGATCGTAGTGATACAAATATTCATAATATTGATGCCAAAAGATGCAAAGTTGATAATGATAGTGAAACATACCTATGGCACTACCGTTTAGGTCATATTGATGTAAAGCGCATGAAGAAACTCCATACATATGGACTTTTGGAATCACTTGATTATGAATCATTTGATACTTGCACACCATGCCTCATGGGCAAGATGACTAAAACTCCGTTCTCCGGAACAATGGAGCGAGCTAATGACTTATTGGAAATAATACATACCGATGTATGTGGTCTGATGAGTATTGAGGGACACGACGGGTATCGTTTTTTTCTGACCTTCACAGATGATTTGAGTAGGTATGGGTATATCTACTTAATGAAACACAAGTCTGAAACATTTGAAAAGTTCAAAGAATTTTAGAGTGAAGTGGAGAATCATCGTAATAAGAAAATAAAGTTCTACGATCTAATCACGAAGGCGAATATTTGAGTTAAGAGTTTGGCCTTCATTTAAAACAATGTGGAATTGTTTCACAACTCACGCCACCTAGAACACCACAGTGTAATGGTGTGTCCAAACATTGTAACGGTACTTTTTTGGATATGGTGCATCCAAACAATGTTTCACAACTCACACCCAGTCGGATATGATGACTCTTACTGATTTACCACTATCGTCCCGGGGTTATGCATTAGAGACAACTGCTGTCGGGGGTTTGGAGCGACATATGCCAACGGATGGCTTATCATGGTGGGGGCGAGTAGAACATCGCCGGTGCCTGTAAATGGGATGAGGCGAACACATGCTCGCTGGCGATTCTTAACCAACTTCAGGGCTCTCCGGGGAGATAATACCCCTACTGCTGCTCTGCGGGGTCTCCGCATGATCACTATGGCCAAGTGTTTACACGGTTGCTCCTTGAGCTGTTTCTTAGAGGTAGGAGAGGGCAAGGCTAGCCCTCTCCTTCTATCTGGTATGGTCTAGAGCTACTGGGTTCCAACCCTTTGCATGGGTGCCCTGGGGGGTTTATATAGGCCTACCCCCCAGGGGTACAATGGTAATTTGTCTGGGTGCGGGCCCAGCCGTCAGTGCCTTTGGCCTCCGATTTCTCCGCCGACTGCTGGGGTCCGCCGATTGGTGGGCCCCGCCGACTGGTCTGGTACGAAGCCGACAGGCTGCGTCCGCCACGGGCGGGTCTTGCCGGCTGCTGATTACTGTAGCCGTGCTTCTGATGACGCGGGCTTGGTCATGGGGTCGTGGCAACAGTCCTGCCGCCTGGCGGGCGATCACTATTGCCACTCCCCATCACATCTTGATTAATGGTGCATGGAGCCCGGGGGAGGGCTCGGCCGACTCCCCGGGCCGACTCCTAACGGATCCGACTGGCGGTCCTCTTGCCGTCTCCTAGGGTCTCACTGACCGGTGGGACCTGCTGCTTCCGGGCCGTTCAAACAAGCTGTCGTGGGCGCAAGACTTGGTACTGTGGTGCTGATGTCAGGGCCGGCAGGGCAACAGTGCCACGCCGCACGGAGATCTTCCCGAGTACGGTGTGCTGTGGCCATGCCTGTGCTTGGTAAGGGATGGGAGTGGGCTTCACTATAGCCACGCCCCTGCCCCGTCCCCTTCGATGAGATCATGGGTTTGTTGGAGTCGCCGGCCGACTCCCCAAAGCCGGCTTCTCTGGAAGTCGTCCCTGGGACTCGGCCGTGAGTGGGCAGTCGGCCGCCCTGCCGTCGACACCTCAGGAGGCGGCTCTTCGCCCTCGGGTCTTGAGTGGCGCAGCCTGCCCCGATGTCTTGAAAGGTTATGGGACTCGGGTTGGCCTACCCGTTGCCCATTACTCCGACAGTAGTCCCCGAAGCTGGTGAGGCGCCGTGGGCGATCGGCCGAGAGGCCTCAACAGTTTCTCTTTCCGGGTGCTCAACACATGGTCTTTGATTGACTTCTGCCGAGCCGTCTAGAAGGAGTCGGACTTGCCCAACTCGGACTCACTCAATTCCGACTTGCTCAGTATTTCGAACGTCGCTGCGGGATTTTAAGTGGCGTGCTAGCTAAGCCTCCAGGCCACCGCCCGTTCTTGGCCTGTCACGCGAGGGCACGTGGCCAGGCCGTCCTGCCATCCTACGCGTGTGACGGGACATGCCTATAGGCGGGGCCCGCCACTACCACGCCTCGGCGCCCGAGCGGATCCGCTGCGGCCCCGGTGGACAGTTGGGATTCCCGTGAAGTTACTGCACATAGTAACTTTACGTGGATCGTGGGGGTCGTGGGGTTGTGGGTGCAGTAAATCCCCATGTCCGCCCCCTCGGCTTCGCAGCCCACGAGGCTATAAGTAGGGGGAAGAGGGGGGCACGCGCGCCCCTCCTTCCCACTACTCCTTGTTCTCTTCCTCCTTGCTGCTCCTCGCTCTCCTCCTTCCGCTTCTCTTCTTCGCTCCGCCGCATGCCCAAGCTCCGGCGAACGCTGCGGCGACAGCTCGCGATGAGTTCTTCCTCCGCTGCCGCGCCTCCCCCAGTGCGCTCCGGCACCTGGGACGGTTCCGAAGTTCATGAAGACCACATTGAGTTCCTCCGCCGGACCCGTCGGCTTCCCGGCGAGGATCGCGTGCAGGTGCGTCTTGTGCCGGAGGGGGAGATTTCCCCCGCACCGCAGGAGGGCGAGCGGGTCATCTTCCGCTCGCACTGCCTGCGTGGGCTAGGGCTGCCGGCGAGCAGTTTTTTCCGGTCCTTTCTGGAGTTCTACGGTCTCCAGCCGCACCACCTCACCCCCAACGCAGTGGTGCTGCTGTCCGCCTTCGTGGCCCTGTGTGAAGGCTTCCTCGGAGTCCTCCCCACCCTCGGGCTCTGGGGGAGTTCTTCTTCTCTAAGCTCGGCACCCAGGCCGCGGGCGTGCCGGCTCAGTGCGGCGCCTTCATCGTTGTGCGAAGGTCGGGGGCCGACAATCCCTTCCCCTCCATCTCACTGATAAAGTCGGTGAAGATGTGGCAGAGATCCTACTTCTATGTCAGGAACATCGCCACGAGGGGCGACTCGGTCAACCTGCCGGCTTTCGAAGCCGGCCCGCCGGCTGGGTGACTGCCCAACTGGTCGTACCGGGCTAGGAGCCAGCCAGCCTGGAAGCGGGCTCTTCTGCCGCGCCGGGCGCTCCAGGCGGCGGGAAGTGCAGGGCCGTGCCGACCTTGTTCGGCAGTCGACCGAAGAAGCCCAAAGGCTCGGCTGCGGCGACCCAGCGGGACAAGGCAGCCGCGAAGGCCATCCGCTTCCGTAAGGAAGTGAAGAAGCCGCCGTTTGTCTCCGCGTAAGTATTCTGTCTTCAAAGTTTTTTATTCTTTCTTCATGATTTGTCTGAGTCTCTGCTTGCCCCTCTTGCTTCAAGGCTCCCCTCTCTCTTGAGCGGGTCGCCGCCACCTCCATCATGGGGTCAGCAGAGATGTCTGCCACCACTCGGCGGATTGACCCCGCTGCTGACCTCCGGGAGGCGACGGAGCGGAATGCGCAGGAGAAGCGCAACGAAGAAGAGGCCCTCCGCCTGGAGAAGGCGGAGGCCGACAGGGCGGAGGCCTCCGCTAAGAAAACACTAGCGGAGGCCGAAGCCGCCGCCGCGGCGAAGCAGCAGGCTGAGGAAGCCGCACGCCGCTAGTCGGCAGTGCTCGTCACCCCGTTGAACTCTGTGCCGCCGCCTCCGGAGTTCACGGGGCCAACTACAGAAGCCGGCGGGGAGAACCCCGTCGAGGAGAGGGAAGGTGGCGACCCCTCTACTCCGGACGCGAACGTTCCGCCGCCGCCTCCGCCGCCGTCTGAAGACGCGCAAGGCGAGCAGCCAGCGGACCCTCCGGTGCCGCCGACCGAAGACGAGGCCGTGGCGAGGCTACTCCTCCAAGTTGGCTCGCCAACATGCCGTCGTCTGGAGAAGGCGACTTCGGCACCCCGCCCCCTGGAAGCCGGCACCGCCAGCTCGGCGGCCCCAGACGCCGAAGCGACGAGCGCCGCACCTATTGGGTGGGTGCGAGGAGGCAGCACAGGGCCGCTAAACCGGGCGCTCCTGGACGTCCAGGCGAAGCTCCGTGCTGAGGGCGACGCTCTCCAGAGTTGCACCAAGGCGTTCCTAGCGTCGCGGGCAGCCGTCTGGGTATGTTTTTTTCCTTTGGTATTTGTTTTCTTGTTCCTCTCTGTGGGGGCGCGCCAGCGCACCCACTGGGTGTAGTCCCTGAGTTTCGGGCCGACTACTGAGCAGGCGGCCCGGAACTCTAATTGATGAACTTCTGGGTACTAACTTTGTCTGAAATGCTTGTCGCAGGATTACCACAACCTCCGCGTCACTGCCTTCAACCGTAACGTTGAAGAGCTGGGCAAGCGGACCGCCGACTTGGCGGAGAGCCGGAGTAAGTCCTTTTTTCTTCTCTGCGGGGGCGCGCTAGCGCACCCGCGGGTCGTAGTCCCCGAGATTCGGGCTGACTGCTGAGCAGTCAGGCTGATCTCCCCGGCGACCTACTTTATTGACGACTGTTATCTTTCTTCCTTTTCTTCAGGAGCCAACGCTGCTCTTCAACAGCAGCTGAGCGAAGCCAACTCCGCCCTGCGCGCCAAAGGGGAGGAGTGCAGCAGGCTCGCCACAGAGCGTGATCTGCTGGCCACTTAGATGGCAGAGCAGAAGGAGCTGCTTGTGAAGTCACAGAGGGAGGCGGAGGATACGAAAACCGCCCTCTTGGCCGAGTTCGCGAGCGAGCACTCCTCCTGGTCTGACAAGGAGGCGCTGCTGTCCTCCGGGTTCCATGAGATTGAAGACATCGTTGATGGTGAGTCTCTTTATTTTCTTTCTTCGAGCTGCTGATTTAAATCGTGTCGACTCCTGGTTTTTGACTAGCTTCCTCGTTTCTTCGCGTCTTTGCAGACTTCTTCCCTGGGCAGTCGCAGGCCGCCGTCCAAGCCATCGAGGCCGACCGTGGAAGTCGGAGGGCGGAGTGCGCAGAGATCGCCGCCGATGCCCCCCGAACTCTTGACGAGCACATCCTGAGCATCGAGGCTCGCCTCCGGCCGGCTCACCGGATGCTGCGCCGGCTTTAGCGCATTGGTGCCCAGGCGATTGCCGCCCTTTGGCTGGATATGCAGGCTCTGCGCACCCCCAGCCTAACGGCCAACTGGCTGGAGGTCACGGCTGGTCGTCTTGAGGCCTGGAAGGGCTCTTCGGCCCGGGCTAGAGCACGCCGGGCCTTGGAGTTCGTCAAGGCGTGGTACCCGGGGCTGGATCTAGACCGGTTGGCCACGCTTCGGTCGGAGGCCCAGCCGGAGCTGGCGGCTGTGGAAGATTCCCTCGTTAAACATGCTGCGGCGATCGCCGAGTACACCGACACCAGCATCTTCGTCCCCGAGCGGTCTAAAGACGGCGAGGAGGTACCACCGGAGTGGTTTGGGATGAACCCAGACTACGGAAAAGATTCGGCAGAGGTGATTGGCTCCAGTGTCGAGGAGGAGGACGAGTTGGAGGATGGAGGCGAGGCGGAGGCACCAGAAGACGAAGCAGACGGCCAGCCTCAGCCCGACCACGCCTCCAGCAACGAGCCACGTGCGACTGAGTCAACTGCCACCGGAGGTGATCGGGCCGAGACTAGCCAGCCGACTGCCCCGACGCCTGACACTGGCGCCTCCTCCGACCCTCCGAATCCGTCTGCTGCCTCCTAAGCTGTCGCTGTATCTTTTATTTTATCTGCTTCAGTAGTCTTTGAAGAACTTGTTAATTCGCACAATTCCACCCGCGGGTGTATTTTGAACCTCTACTCGACAATCTGGCCAAGGGCCTATGTTATGTAAATATATATATCTATCTTTTCTTGCTCATTGTTCTTTTGGCTTTTTTCCTTTGCCGCTTTCTCTTAGTTGCCTGCCTTGCCAATCGGACAGCCGCTCTGCGGACTGTTGCTGGATCAAGTGCTAGGCTACTTTGGGAAAGGAAGTACTTAGCCGATTTCAAGATTTTTTTTGAGCAAGTTGGATAGGAAGCGGCAGTTCGACTATCCGAGAGTCGGTTTGCGAGAAAGGCTGGAAGCCGTCTTGAGCTATGTTTTATGCTTTGAGTCCTTAGCCATTTTTCATGCGAATGCCCATTCTACCTTACTGCTGCCCACCGTACAGTCGCTCTGCGAGCTGCGGCTTCTGACAGGAGACGGTTTGGGCGTTTACACACTACTTGTCCGACTGTAGGAAGCATTTCATAGTGCAAGGCGGCATGTCCCCAGGCCGGTTTGTCGAGCCCGGTGCCAAACGGCATAAAAAGGAGTAACATACTTGCAGTCATAATTTTTATCATACAGACAAAAGAGGGCAGTCCCCGAGCTCGCCTCGGGGGGCCCGAAGTCTTGGTTCTTTAATACAAAAGGTAGCGTGGTACATACTGCATCAGCTGTAAAACCTTCGGAGGAGATTTGCATTCCATGGCCGCTCTGTCTCCTTGCCAGAGTCATCCCTCTTGCGTGCTCGGGGCTTCTGAGCGTCGATTAGGTAGTAGGAATCGTTGCCCAGTACTTTGCTCATGATGAAAGGGCCTTCCCAAGGCGCCGACAGCTTGTGCTGGCCGGCTGTTCGCTGGATCAGCCGGAGCACAAGGTCGCCTTCTTGGAAAGATCTTGGCCTGACCTTCCTGTTGTGGTACCGGCGCAGGCTCTGCTGGTAGATGCTGGACCGGCTGAGTGCCAACAGCCGGCCCTCTTCCAGCAGATCGACGCTGTCTTGTCGTGCTTCTTCTGCTTCCTCCTTGGTGTACATGGTGACTCGTGGGGAGTCGAACTCTATGTCCGTTGGGATGAAGGCTTCGGCACCATGGACGAGGAAGAAGGGCGTGAAGCCAGTTGACTTGTTTGGAGTCGTGCGCAGACTCCAGAGGACGGCTGGCAGCTCGTCGAGCCAACAGCCAGCCAAGCGCTCCAGAGGCTCGATTAACCGAGGCTTGATGCCGGACAGGATGAGGCCGTTTGCTCGCTCCACATGGTCGTTTGACTGCGGGTGGGCGACGGACGCTAGGTCCAGTCGAATGCCCTGTGTTGCGCAGAAACGGGCCAAGGCGCCTTTGGCAAAATTTGTGCCGTTGTCGGTGATGATGTTGTGTGCTATGCCGTACCGAATTGTGATATCGGTGATGAAAGTCACGACAGTCGGACCGTTCAGTTTCTTAATTGGCTTCGCTTCTATCCACTTGGTGAACTTGTCCACTGCGACAAGTAGGTGAGTTAAACCACCTCGTGCTGTCTTGAATGGTCCCACCATGTCTAGACCCCAAACTGCGAAAGGCCAGGCAATGGGGATGGTCTTGAGCGCAGAAGCCGGCTGGTGCGGCTTGGAGCTGAACTTTTGGCATCCTTTGCATTTTTGGACCAACTCCTTGGCCTCTTCCAAGGCAGTCGGCCAGAAGAAACCGTGCCGAAAGGCTTTGGCGACGAGTGCTCTTGAAGCCGCATGGTGGCCGCATTCGCCTTGATGGATGTCTTTGAGAATCGCTTGGCCTTGCTCTGGCTCTACGCAGCGCTGGTAGACACCAGTGACGCTGCGCCTGACCAGCTCTCTGTTGACTATGGTATAGGCTGCCGCCCGGCGTTGTACTTGCCGAGCTGAGGTCTCATCAGTTGGTAGCTCTTTGTTCACCAGGAATTTGAGGATGGGCTGGGCCCATGAGGGTGCTGCTATTTCTTCGACTACCAGAACTGCGACTTGGACGAGGGCGGCTGGGCTGGGAGGCGGCGGGTTGGAGTCAACAGCCGCTTGCTGGGTTGATGAAGTCCCCAGGCCGACTGGCGCGGTCCTTGGGCCGAGTTCTGGAATCTTCGAGTCCGCCACCGCAGTCCCCGGGCCGGGTTCCGCAGTCCCTGGGCTAGCCTCGACTGTGGCGGCTCCGGAGTCATCTGCCGAGATCCTCGTGCCGCCTGCCGGGGCTCTGGAGTCGGATCCGACATCTTCGGGAGGAGCCGGTACGAAGATGGAGTCTGATTCTGGCGAGGGCTTGACGGACGGCTTGAGAAGGCGTTGAAGGGCGACACCAGATGGTATTGCTTGGCGGGTAGAGCCGATTCGTGCCAATGCATCTGCTTGGTCGTTGTCATTCCTTGGTACATGAAGGAACTCGCATCCTTCGAAATACCCGCTGAGTTGCTGCACGAGGAAACGGTAGCTCGCCATGTTTGCATCTTTCGCGTCCCAGTCGCCGGATGATTGCTGGACCACTAAGTCCGAGTCACCATAACACAAGATCCGGCGGATGCCAAGCTCTTTGGCAAGCCGGAGCCCGTGAATGAGCGCCTCGTACTCGGCGACGTTATTGGAGGCGGCAAAGTGGATTTGCAGCGCATACTTGAGCTTGTCGCCTTTGGGAGAGGTGAGGACGACGCCGGCTCCCAAGCCAGTGCGCATCTTGGAGCCGTCGAAATGCATCCGCCAATGGGTGGAATCAGGTGCTGGAGGCAGGTACTGGGTCTCGGCCCAGTCGACGAGGAAGTCGGCCAGTGCTTGTGATTTGATAGCGGTGCGGGGCTGGTAGTAGATGGTGTAAGGAGCCAGCTCTATGGCCCACTTGGCCACTCGACCAGAAGCATCTCGGCTACCGATGATCTCGGCAAGTGGGGCCGTGCAGACCACCGTGATTGGATGCTCTTGAAAGTAAGGCTTCAATTTCTTGGCAGCAAAGTGTACGCCATAGCACATCTTCTGGTAGTGGGGGTAGTTCTGCTTGGAGGTCGACAGTACCTCGCTCAGGTAATATACTGGTCTCTGGACAGGCAGCGCCTTGCCTTCCTCCTTGCGCTCCACTACAATGACTGTGCTGACTACCCGGCTGGTGGCGGCGATGTACAGGAGCATAGGTTCCTTGGGAGTCGGAGCCGCCAGGACAGGCGGAGTAGTCAACATCTTCTTCAACTGGTGAAAAGCTTCGTCCGCCTTATGGTTCCACTCGAAAAAAGTGGTCTTCTTCATGAGTTGGTATAAGGGGAGAGCTTTCTCGCCCAGCCGACTGATGAATCGGCTGATGGACGCTAAGCAGCCGGTGAACTTCTGCACATCCAGCAGTCGGCTGGGTACCTCCATTCTCTCGATGGCCTTGATTTTTACTGGGTTGCATTCTATGCCGCATTCAGAGACCAGGAAACCTAGCAGCTGGCCGGCTGGTACTCCGAAGACACACTTCTCGGGGTTGAGCTTGATCTGGAACCGGCGCAGGTTCTCAAAGGTCTCCTTGAGGTCTTCCAGCAGTGTTCCACGCTTTTCCGTTTTCACCACTACATCGTCCACGTAGACGTGGGCGTTCCTGCCGAGCTGCTTGAGGAGACACTTCTGCATGCAACGCTGAAAGGTGGCGCCGGCATTCCTCAAGCCGAACGTCATGGTGAGGTAGCAGAATGCTCCAAACGGCATGATGAAGGCGGTCTTCAATCTGTCAGCCGGGTTCAGCTTGATCTGGTGATATCCTAAGTATGCATCCAAGAAACTGAACAGCTCGCATCCGGCTGTGGAGTCTATCACCTGATCGATTCTTGGTAGAGCAAATGGGTCCTTGGGGCAGGCCTTGTTGAGGCTCGTGTAGTCAATACACATTCGCCACTGCTTGTTCTTCTTTAGTACCAGGACCGGATTTGCCAGCCACTCCGGAAAGAAAACTTCCATAATGAAGTCGGCTGCTAGGAGTCGGGTTATCTCTTCTCCGACAACTCTTCTCTTCTCTTCTGATAAGAGGCGCAAGGGCTACCTGACCGGCTTTGCATCAGATCGGACATGTAACTTGTGCTCGGCGAAATCCGTCGGTACACCTGGCATGTCTTTGGGGGACCATGCGAAGATGTCCCGATTCTCACGGAGGAAATCGACGAGCTCGCCTTCCTATTTGCTGTCGAGGTTTGCACCTACGACGGCGTACCTCTCTGGGTGCTCCGGATCCAAGGGTATCTTCTTTGTCTCTTTAGCCGGCTTGAACGAACCCTCAGCCTCCGACTCTTTTGGGCTGGGCGATACCTCAGGCTGCTTGCCGGCCATCGCCACAACTCGCTCAAGGAGCTGCTTCTCAGCCGCGATTACCAGGGACTCGGCCAGCCGACTGCTCTCAGCTGCGCAAGCAGACGACTTCCGGTAGTCGCCTGCCACAGTCAGAATTCCCCTGGAACTGGGCATCTTCATCTTGAGGTAAGCGTAGTGGGGGACCGCCATGAACTTGGCCAAGGCGGGTCGGCCAAGTAGCGCATGGTATGGGCTCTCAAGGTCCACCACCTCAAACCAAACAGACTCTCTTCGGAAGTGATCTTTGTCCCCAAAGAGGACGTCCATCAGGATCTTGCCGATCGGCGAGCAGGAAAGCCCAGGTACAATGTCGTGGAACACTGTCCGGCTGCTCTGAAGCTGTCTTTGCTTGATTCCTAACTTCTCCATGGTATCCTTGTACAGGATATTGATGCTGCTGCCCCCGTCTATCAGAACTCGCGAGAAACGCGCGACCCGTTTGTCCGTAGCAAAGGTGGCGTCCAGGACCAAGGCGTAGGAGCCCGGACTCGGCATCACTTCTGGGTGGTCAGCCCTGCTCCAGCTGATGGGCTTCTCAGACCAGTGCATGAACTCTGGCGTCTCTGAGGCTACTGCGTTCACCTCTTGTCGCTGCAGCCGCCTGCTGCGTCGATCATCAGCCATACTGGTGAACACCACGTAGGCTCCGTGTTCTTCAGGGTATTCGTCTTGTACTGCGCCAACTGGCCTGACTGCCGGCTGCTGGGGCGGAGGTGGAGGCGGCTGCCCAGGAGGCGGGTGTGGCAGGAGGCCGTCTCCCTTGGCGATCCTGGTGAGCCAGTGGCACTTCCGGGTGGTGTGATTCGACGGCTTTGCGCCGCTGTGGAACTTGCAAGGTCCATCCAAGGTCTGCTCATAGGAGAAGGCCGACAACCAGTTAGGCTTGCCGCCTTTCTGTCGCTTGGGCGGAGGCTGCTCTTCTGGCTGCTGGGCTTCAACGGTCGCGACCTGCCGGCTGTTGGAAGCCGGCTGCGGGGCCTTGCACTTGTTGTCGCCCTGCTGTTGTCGCCGGCCGGCGTCTGACGTCGGAGTTCTTGGAGCTTGAGGAGCCACTTTGCCAGTTGTGCTGATTTGAATTTCCGCCTTCATGGAGGAGTCGGCCGTGGCGTACTTGTCTGCTATGATCAGCAGCTCATCGAGGGTTTCTGGCTCGTCGCAGAGGAGCTTGTGCTTGAGGAGGGTGCCTTCTCGGCACCCGGCTGTGAAGTACTCGATGGCCTGCACCTCGTGCACGCCCTCGCAGGAGTTCTGGAGCTCAGCCCAACGCGTGAGGTAGTCGCGAGTCGACTCGTCAGGACCTTGCACGCACAAGGAGAGCTGACAAGGCTTGCGAGGACGCTTGTACGTGCTGGTGAAGTTGCGAACGAACGCTTCGGTGAAGTCGACCCAGCTATTGATGCTGCGGGGCTTTAGGCTGTTCAGCCATGTTCAGGCCATGCCCTGGAGCATGAGCGGAACGTACTTTACGGCGATACGCTTGTTGTCGTTTGCTATGCTGACAGCCGTGGAGTAGTCGACTAGCCAGTCTTCCGGTTTCACGGAGCCGGTATACTTGGGCGTGTCTCTTGGGAGCGTGAACCCTCTGGGAAAGGGCTCGTCCCGAATGCGGGGCCCGAAACAAGGCGGACCCAGCTCGTCTTCTTCTTCTAGCGCCAGGGACCAGTGAAGTCGGTCGATCCGGTGGCAGGCGTCATTCTCTCCAACTCCCTCTCGGCGGCCAAGGCGGTCACCGAGAGTCGGATGGTCAACAGGCGGTGGGGAGACTCGCCTCTCCTTACGGGGAGGGGGAGGCGGACAGTCGTCCCGTCGTTCCACTTCTCTCGGGCGGCCATCTCGGTCGCGCTCTATGGTAATGCGAGTCCGACTGTGGCTGACAACCGGCTCCTTGTCCTTTCTTCCTCGGGCGCCGCCAGTCGGCGTCCGAGATGTCGCGCCTTGATCTCGGTGCGGGTCGTCGTTTGGCCGCTGCGGCGCCTCCGTGCAGCAGCCGGCCTCATTCTGCGTTGCGGCCGCGTCGAGGAGCCGCTGGACTCGCTCCATCATGAGGCGGCGTTCTTCGCCCTCGAAATTGTCCAGCTCATCCGCCGCTGCCTGGGCAGCTCGGATGTTCTCCGCTGGTGTAGCGTACACGGGGCGGCTAGCCCCAAACAGGCTGGCGATGGCTACGCCGCGCTGCTGGACTGCGCCAAGGCGGCTGGGGCCTGCCGGGGCCGGCGAGCCGCCAATGACGCGATCCATCTCCCGCTGGTAAGCTTCTGACAAGCGTCTCATGCTGGCCAGCTTCTTCGCACCTTGAACGAGCTGAAGGCGGCGCGCTTCTAACGTCTCTGCGTCAGCATCTTCCGGAATGGGCGTAGTTAGGTCTTGCAGCGCCGCGCCGAGTGAGTCGGGCGCTCCTCCGCCAGGGAACTCGTCATGACTGATGACTAGCACCTCAGTGACGGTGCTTCCGTCGCTCTCTGCATGGGGGAGAGGTTCGTCGTAGACACTACTAGAAAAAGGGCTATAGATGGGATTGACACTAATGGCGCACCAGACAAGCGGTGCGCCATTAGTATATACTAATGGCGCACCACCTTCTGATACGCCATTAGAGTTGAAACTACTAATGGCGCACCTAGCCCAGGGTGCGCCATTAGTATCAAAAAATAATAATTTTGAACTAGTGCACCTGTCCAAACATACTAATGGCGCATCCAGACACAGTGCGCCATTACTAGTTGTAACTAGTAATGGCGCACCTGTAGGAAAGTGCGCCACTAATGTTGTTTTTTTTATTATATTTTTTTATTCCTTTTTTTGCAAAACTACTAATGGCGCACTGTTCCACCGTGCGCCATTACTAGTTTAAACTAGTAATGGCATACCAGTAAGAGATGCGCCATTGCTATCTATACGTATGGCGCACCCCTACTAGTGCGCCATTGCTATCACCCCTTATCCCCTCCCTCTCGTCACGTTCTCTCCCCTCCCCTTCCTCCTGACACATCCACCCACCTCCCTCAACTTCGATCTAGATCGGGAAGCCCCGGCCGCCCGCCTCTTCCTCTCCCTCCCGACCACGGCGAGCCACCTTCCATGACAAGCAATCCAAGGAGCTCCGCCTCCCTCTTCTTCTCCTCCACCCCCACTGGCGACGGAGGCGAGGTGAAAATTCCCCACCAACCGGAGCGCTTGCCTGCCGATGGAGGGCTCAGCCAGGCTCCGCCTGCCGTCTCCCGCCTCGACGGCGCCGCCCCGCCGCGGCGGAGGGTCCCTGTGGCGGCTGCTCCCTTTGGCCCAGCCCGCCTCCCGAGCGGTCTCCGCCAAGGTGCTTCCCTCCTTCCCTATCTTGTGGGTTGCGGGGGATGTTGCGTGTAGGCTGGAAGCTTCACTCCGGTTGCTGCTTTTGGAGGTAGCTGGGATGGAATTTTGGCGATTTGGTGCATTCTGTTGAGCTTCTGCTCCCTAATTTTTCCACTAATTTCTTAGTGGAATGGAAGGTGAAGAAGGTACGCGGCATGGACGGCGACCGAGGAGGCGGTGTACGAGCTGCGGCAGGCCGCGCTGGTGTAGGACCTGTAGGGGCGGCGGGTGCGGGAGGCCGAGGCGGGCAGGCGTCGCCAATGGCGGGACGAGCAACTCGAGTAGGAGGGCGACGCCAAGCTCGGCTGGGGCCTCCTGGGCGATGCCTACGACTGCTGCGGTGAGGTCTACGCCGAGTACGCCGCCTTCTACCTCGGTGAGCCCATCACACCCCGTCCGTCAATCACTACACTGTAACTCTGCTAACAGTAGCTAAAGATCTCAACACATTCAGTCCAAAATTGCAAAGAGTAAGTTAGTGTAGTATCAGCTACTCCCACTACCTAAGCAGCAGCTCTTTTGCTCCAGAATCCTCACGAGAGGATGACTATTTAGTCAGGCAACCAGCCTGAAGCTACTATAGATATCTGAATGTTTGGCTACTGCAAACGGAGTAATCTAACCATGAAATGTTTGCTGCTGTAGTACTCCAACCAGCCTAAAGCTACAAGAAGTCTTACTAACAACTGTAGTGCTTTGTGCTCCAGCCTGAAGCTATTCTGTAGGCCTGAAGCTATAAAATTTTGTTTCCTTCGCAAAAACTTCAGTTTACAAAATTTTGCAAATTATGTAATTTTGCAGTATTGTATTAGTTGCAGTGTTTTTTCAGTAGATTGTTAACTTCCTTATGCTCTCTTAATTCTGTTAATTCTATGCGGCTGCTCCACTAAAAATTCTTAGTGTATCTTATGCTTAGTGTTAATTCTTTGCAGCTACTCCACTGAAGTACTGCTTGAACTACTGCAGTATTGCTTACAATACCGCGGTATTGGAGTATTGCTTCCAAATTCTAGAGTAGCAAGTGCAACAGTAGTGTACTGCTCTTGTTTAGTAGTGTAGGAATTTAGTGTTCTTCTCTTCTCTATTCTCTTGTCTTCTCTTCTCTTCTTGTTCAGTAGTGTACTGCTCTTGTTCAGTAGTGTACATTATCATGATCATACACTGAAACATTTCTTAACTGATTTACTCCCTACTGTTAGCATTGATGCTTTCTTCAAAATTATGAGAAATTAAGATGCATCATACACTTAAAACTTGTTTAGTCCCTACTATCAATTGTTGTCTGTTTACTGTCAAAGCAAGAATTAGTTTCTTAGGTTAATGAAGCATTACCAGCCATAGTTTTCTGTATCTTAATTATCTCTAAACATTTTTTCTTGAAAACTGAATGTACAATGTTTCTGTAGATAATTTGATCGAAAAGGGACGACATGCTGAGGTGTACAAAGGACAACTTGTTGATGGACAGTTTGTGGTAGTGAACAGGTTAACTGAAACCTTTTCAGTTAATTTAAATTAATTGATATTTTTCTACTCATTTGCCTGTTTAAGATGCATCATTAAGTGGAGTAGTTTTGCCTGTATAAGATGCATCATTAAGTAGCAGCAGGAGTAGTTTTGCCTGTATAAGATGCATCATTAAGCAGCATGACTATTATAATTTAAATTAATTGAAACATTTTCTGTTAATTAAGATGCATCATTAAGCAGCAGGAGTACTCATTTGTACTGTACGTGTGTACTCATTTAGCTAGAGCATATCAGCAGTGTACTCAGAAGTATTCTTGCATTGTCTTGATCTGTTTTGTAGCCAACTTTGTAAGAAGATGTTCAGAGACCCATGTAGAATGATGTTCATATTACTCCTGTAGACAAGCACTGATGTAGACATGTAGTAATAGAGACCCATGTACTCCTTGTATTCATGTGTACAGTAAGAAGCAGATAAATACCCTGATTATTTAGCTCTATCAGATAAATACTCGTCGAAAGTGGGCTCCTATCAAAATTCATTTCCATTATAATCTTACTCATACAATATTCACACCATGTAATTCTAGAAATATATGCTCATATCTAGTTTTGCATAAAAAATGACAGTATTGACATTTTATAAATAGTTTGTTTATCTTTCTGTTTATTTTGTTACATTTTGCAGGGATAAAGTGATGAAAAAGAAGAAAAGATTACTAGAAGATTAGTTTTAGGATTTTCTTTTATTTCCTTGCAATTTTCCTTTTATTGGAAACTTGTGAAGACATTGTAATATTCTTACTATAATAAAAATTATGATTCTATTTCATTTTTTGTTTTTAAATTTTTTTCCTTATAGGTTGTTTTCTGTAAATTTAGATTTTTTTTGTTTTCCAAATACATTACTAGTGGCGCATTTAAGCCCTTATTAGTGGCGCACCTTCCTTTATTACTAGTGGCGCACATATAAGGTTATTAGTGGCGCACCTGGAGGGAATACCAGTGGAGCACCGAATGGTATCTGGTACCTGGAGGGAATACATGTGGTGCGCCATTAGTATCTGGTATACTAATGGCGCACCTTTGGTGTGCCATTAGTATATAATACTAGTGGCGTGGTACTAGTGGCGCACCACTAGTGCGCCATTAGTTTGCAAAACTGGTGCGCCACTAGTAGGCCTTTTTGTCGGGGAGGCTGATTCCACCAACACCTATGGGGACAGGGCCCCTTTCGGTTCGGTGAGGGCGGAGGCCGCGCAAAGAGCGGATCGAGGCGGCCCATGCGAGCGGTTTTTACCCAGCGTCGGGCCGCACGGATGCGTAAAACCCTACTGCTGCTTGTTTGTGTATATTGGATTCTTGCTCAGGAGCGATGGACGCTGCCAGACTGAGCGTGAGAGTGTTCCTGGTGCTTCCGAATGAGCCGAGCCGGCCGAACCCCTTCTACGTTGCGCTTGGGCCTCCTTTTATACTTTCAAGGGGTCACCGACAGGTGGCAACGTAGACAAGAAGGGTAAAAATGGAAAAGGACGCGGTAGGTGCAGCTACCGCTACTGTGGATACAGTGCATCCTACCTAACTCTGACGGCAGGGGACAAGGGCATTAAATGCCTGTCTGAGTTGCCTAAACAGTGCAAAAAGTGACCGTTAGGAGCGCCACCGTTTGCCACGATGGCCTTCTCTTCATCTCCGCTTGCCACCGCGCACCCCTAGCTACACAGCCTCCTGCCACGCGTGCTTGGGAGAGTCCTAGAGCGACACGTTAGCAGGTGTGCTGGAGCGCGGGCACGAAGTGGGGGTTTCCCGTGGCAAGCTCCTTGCCGCGGTCGTCGTCTTGTCGTGTTTGGGAGCTTGTCGCTCACTGGGCCTTGCCGGGACGCAGGGCGCGTCGCCGCAAGCTTTCTTGGTATGCCTTGAGTGGCCTTCCCGGCAAGCTCCTCTTGCCGGGGTCTTGTCTCTTCCCGGCAAGATCCTCTTGTCGGGGCCTGGGTTGGCCTTCCCGGCAAGCTCCTCTTGCCGGGGCCTTGGTTGGCCTTCCCGGCAAGCTCCTCTTGCCGGGGCCTTGGTTGGCCTTCCCGGCAAGCTCCTCTTGCCGGGGCCTTGGTTTGAGTACTTTGTTCTTGAATGGTCTTCAAGGGAGCCACGGAGGGTCTTGGCGGTCACCCGGCAAGCCTTGCCGCGGGGCGCTGCAACTGCCCGTGCACGAGTTCGGGATACTAGGGTACCCCTACTCTAGTACACCGACAGGAGCCCCCGGGCCTGGGCCATACACAGTGCCGAGCGCTGTTGGGCCAGGCCCAAAACAGTGTACGGGCACGCGCGGCCTAGGTCACGCCGCATATCTCTCCGCTCCCACCGTGCACGCCCAGAACGGCACGCGTCAAACGCGGCATTGTGGGAGAGATCGTGGGAGGTTGTTTATTTGGAAGGCCGAAACGTCCGCCCCGTCCCTCTTTATAAGCAGGGGAAACAGGGGCATTTCCTCCATCTTCGTCACTCACTGTTGCAATCTCAGAAACCTCCGCCGCCCTCCTCCGCTTCCAAAGTCGAAAGAGAGCAGTGCTCCGCTCCCGTCGCCGCCGCCACTACCGGCGCCGTCGATCTCCCCCACAGCCTTCGCCATGGCTCCGAAGCCCGGAAAGGGGAAGGCCGCGAAAGCTGTGAAGTCGACCGAGGCGCAGCGGCTTGAGACGCTGCGGAAAGAGCGGGCCACCTTCCTCCCCGAGCTCTCTGCAAAGGATCTGAGGGAGTGGTACTATCTCTTCTGGTCGACGGAGACACGGGCGCAACCGCGCACGAAGGTACTCTCCGCCATCACCTCGCAAGAAGCTCCAGTTGGCGGGTACCCTTTCTTTGCCGTGTTCTTCTACTGCGGGCTTTGCCCGCCATTCTCTGATTTCTTCTGTGACATCATGAACACCTACGGGTTCCACCTCCTTGATTTTACCCCCAACGCCGTCTTGACCATGGCAATTTTCGCCCATCTATGCGAAAACTTTGTCGGAGTCCACCCCAACGTAGCTCTCTTCCGCCATTTCTTCATGCCCCGTGTCGAGAGAGGGGAAACCCTTGCCGGGGGGATCGCCTGGATCTCGCGAGCCGGCAAGAAGGAGACCTATCTGGAGGGGGAGCTCCACAGCAAGTGGGATGAGTGGAGAGCAAACTAGGGCTGGGTAGTAGAGGAGAACCCGCAGCCTTTCACCGCCCTGCGCCAAGCCCCAGCAGTGTGAGGCAATGATTGGAGCGCCCTGTCCGCGGACGATGACAAGTTGAAGATCGCCACCACCCGGATCTTGCGCCTCAGGCTTGCCGGGTTGACTGTAGGAGCTGTCGGCGCAGATTTCCTCCGCCGCCGCATCGCCCCTCTGCAGGCGAAGGGGAGACCCGCCTGGGAATTTGGAGGCCCGGCGGACATCATGAGGTTGCGCCCAGGCCTCAACTTCAATTTCACCGTCATAGAATTGGACGGGATACTTAAGGAAATATTCAAGCACGACCCGCAGCATCCCGAGTGGTTCAGGTTGCCGGCAGGCGTCGTGCCTCTGTGTAACAACTCCTCGCGCGACCGCATCTGCGCAATGATGCCGTTGTGTGATTCGCACGGGATCGCTCCAACTTGGCAAGAGCCCGTCGGCGACGTCGTGCAGCAGTTCTTCGACAACCTAGTGGAGGTGGCAGTCAATGCTGACGAGAAGAAGCTCCTCACCCGCGACACCACTGATCAAGAGATGGAGCGCATCGCCACCAGGGCGGAAGAGGCGGCGGCAGCCGCAGCCGCTGGCGTATTTGGGTTCACGGTGGAGGAAGCGGACGCGGCATCGGCGATGAGTCTTGCTGAGCGGGAGTGGCCCGAAGACGAAGAAGAGCTTGCCGCGCCCGACGCCGAGTTGAGGAGCCCGCCGAGGGTGCGAGCGGCCCGCCATCTCCGGGGAGCTTGCCGGAAACAGGGCCCGGAACGCAGCCCCCAGTGCAGCCAAGAAGGCGCCTCCGCAGGGTCGGGGACGCAGCAGGGCGGGAAGCTGGTTAACAGCCGCAGCGCCGCGTGACGCGCTCCGCCGCGGCAAGTACGGTTGCCGCGGGTGCGCCTCCCGCCGCAGTGGCAACTGGGGCGGGGTCATCTCGGGCTGGCGCCGCAGTCTCCTCCAAGCGGCCAAGGGATCCCACCCTTCCACCTCGTCGCGCCGGAAGTGGGCCAAACTTCGACCTCTCCGCGCTCAGCTCCGACGAGGAGGAAGAAGAAGAAGAGTAAGATTCCCTTGCTTGTTCTTGTAGTTCTTCAACTTGCTGATCTTGTCTTGCATCGGATCTGATCCACCCTGAGCTCTTCTTTTCAGGACTCTGGCCCAGAGGGCGGCGAAGAGGGCCAAGGCTCAGGTGGTGGTCATCGAGGACGAGCCTACTGCGACGACAGGAGGCGCGCCCGAGACCACCCTGCCGGATCCGGCCATCACTTCACAGAGCAGCCCCCAGCGTAAGCATATGGTTTACTTTCTGCTTCTGGGTGCGCATGGTTGCTCTTTTCCTTTGTTGACATCTGATCACTGGTTTGTTTGTGCAGGAGCAGAACAGCTTCATCAGGAGGGCGTGGTGATCTCCTCCGACTCGTCGTCTGCTTCGACTACGCCGCCCAGGGCGGACTCACCGGCAAGGGAGCGTCCTCCGGTAAGGGAGGAGCCTCCGGCAAGGGAGGAGTCTCCGGCAAGGGACAACGCTAACGATCCGCCGGTGGTGGAGGTCACGGCGGCAGATCCTAGCATAGGTAGCCCTTCTTGCTCGAAACTTTCCTTGTAGTCTTCTGCTGATTTCCCTTCTCGGACACTTGTTTGATTTCTCCTTCTTCTCTGGTCGTCAGACCCACGCTCCACGGATCCGATGGAGACCGAGGCGGGCGGCGAGGAGGACGCGCGCGGCAATACTGATGATGCCGCGGCCACCGAAGAAGGAGCCGGCGCTGACGTGCCCGCCGGCGAAGAGGCTGCCAAGGCTGCCGCCGAGGAGGCTGGCGGGGGATCTGGCGATCGCACTGACGGCCCTGAGGCCGCAGGAGCGCCAGACGCTGCACCGACCGCCGATCCCTCCGCCGCTGCCGCAACGTCAGGCTTCGAGGAGCCCCAGCCCGGCGCCTATCTGAAAGCTGGCGAGGGCATCTTCATCAAGCTCCCTTGGGCGTCGAGCTCCAGGGCACCGATGGAAGGAGAAGCTCTGGATGGGGAGGTGCTTGCCTCCGCCGGGTTGTCGATCGTCGACGCACCGGGAAGCAGCAGTGAAGAGCTCGAGGAGGAGCGGCTGCTGCGGAGGCTGCTGGCGCTCTACCGCGCCCGTCAAGTCAAGTTGGAGTCCCGGGAAGCGCTTCCCGCGAGGGCGAGCATGGACATAGAGAAGCGTGCGGAGGAGCTCCGGGGTCTTTGCCAAGAAACTCTCCGGGCCTTGGCGGAGGAGCGGGAGCAGCTTGCTAAGGAGCGGAAGGCCTTCCTCCTCGAGAAGGCCGAAGCTGAAGAGCAGCAGCGGCTCACCGGCGAGAAGCTGTACGCGCGAGAAGGCGAGCTGACTCAGCGGAAAGTGAACCTCGACAACCACGAGGAGGAGCTTGCCGCGCGCGAACGGGCACTTGGCGGGACGCTCCAAGAGGCAAAGGATACGGCTGCGGCTGCCGAGGCCGCCAAGAAAGAATTGGAGGCAAAGGTGGCGCAGCTAGAAGCTGATCTGAAGGTTGGTGGCAAAGAGCTTGCCGCCCTCAAGCTAGAGCGCGAGAAGGACGCCCTTGCCCACGGTGAGCTGCAGGGCCGACTCGCCGAGAGGGGCAAGGAATTGAGCGCCGCCAAGGATTCCAACGCCGATCTGACGCTGAAGCTGGCCACCTTGACGGAGACGTTGGACAGCGCCAGGAAACGGGAGGCAGACTTGAAGAAGGACATCAAGGCCAACGAGGCACTGCTAGCGAGGGCCGCCGAAACCCAGAATCTTCTCAGAGATACTGTGGAGCTCTGGACGGAGGGCCTCGTGAACATTGCTGCAGTTATCGAAGAGGAGCTGGTGCAATTGGGGGTGGAAGGCTTCGGGTACTCCTCCGACGAGAACCTCCAACCCAGCGCCAAGCTCACTCTGTTCTTCAAAGGCGTGGCGGCGGCGCTCCAGCAACTCCGGGAATGGATCCCAAAGCAGTTGGCCGACGAGTCACGCTCGATTTGTGCTGGAGTTCTGGAGAAGGTGCTAGTGAAGGTGGCCTTCCGCAATCCGGGCCTCAACCTCACCAACGTCCTCAAGAAGCTGCCGACGGACGCTGATCTTGACGCACTTAAGGCCCTCGTCGCACCCATTGTGGACAGGGTGAACGAGGTCAAAAGGGTTGACGGCGGTCACGTAGATTAGGCCGTCCGTTTTCTTCTTTTCTTGTCGCTGCCAGTCATGTCATGGGAACACTTTATTAGAGGCGCGACAAGTTATTTTTGTAATATAACTCTATCTTAGGCAAAGAATTGCTGTGTTACTCCCTTTACTCGACTATTGGCTTTGTATGGCTCTGCCCTACGCTTTCTAGGGAAACTTGCCGGTGCAGGCACCCTTGCCGCGAGCGCCGAGTGCAGAACTTCAGCAGCCTGCTGGCGGGGTCGCTACCGACAAGCAATCTTGTCGCAACTAGTTGCAGCTCACTTAAGTTGTTGAGCGGACTCGAAACAAAGTAAGGGCGCTAGCGGCTCACTTAAGTTGCTGAGCGGACTCGAAGCAAAGTAAGGGCGCTAGTAGCTCACTTAAGCTGTTGAGCGGACTCGAAACAAAGTAAAGGCGCAACTAGCTACGAGTTGGTTCCTCTGCGCACAGGTTTTCCATACAAAGCACGGTCGTTCAAGGAAAATAACTCAAAAACTTAAAAAAAACTGATTGCTCAAGCTTTAGCAACTTAGCTTTTTTGTCGTCTGCTTCCCGACAAGGAGAAACTTTCTTGAACGGCCTGGTGAGATGTCGGGGAGGCTGATTCCACCAACACCTATGGGGACAGGGCCCCTTTCGGTTCGGTGAGGGTGGAGGCCGCACAAAGAGCGGATCGAGGCGGCACACGCGAGCGGTTTTTACCCAGCTTCGGGCCGCACGGATGCGTAAAACCCTACTGCTGCTTGTTTGTGTATATTGGATTCTTGCTCAGGAGCGATGGACGCTGCCAGACTGAGCGTGAGAGTGTTCCTGGTGCTTCCGAATGAGCCGAGCCGGCCGAACCCCTTCTACGTTGCGCTTGGGCCTCCTTTTATGCTTTCAAGGGGTCACCGACAGGTGGCAACGTAGACAAGAAGGGTAAAAATGGAAAAGGACGCGGTAGGTGCAGCTACCGCTATTGTGGATACAGTGCATCCTACCTAACTGTGACGGCAGGGGACAAGGGCATTAAATGCCTGTCTGAGTTGCCTAAACAGTGCAAAAAGTGACCGTTAGGAGCGCCACCATTTGCCACGATGGCCTTCTCTTCATCTCCGCTTGCCACCGCGCACCCCTAGCTGCACAGCCTCCTGCCACGCGTGCTTGGGAGAGTCTTAGAGCGACACGTTAGCAGGTGTGCTGGAGCGCGGGCACGAAGTGGGGGTTTCCCGCGGCAAGCTCCTTGCCGTGGTCGTCGTCTTGTCGTGTTTGGGAGCTTGTCGCTCACTGGGCCTTGCCGGGACGCAGGGCGCGTCGCGGCAAGCTTTCTTGGTATGCCTTGAGTGGCCTTCCCGGCAAGCTCCTCTTGCCGAGGTCTTGTCTCTTCCCGGCAAGATCCTCTTGCCGGGGCCTGGGTTGGCCTTCCCGGCAAGCTCCTCTTACCGGGGCCTTGGTTGGCCTTCCCGGCAAGCTCCTCTTGCCGGGGCCTTGGTTTGAGTACTTTGTTCTTGAATGGTCTTCAAGGGAGCCACAGAGGGTCTTGGCGATCACCCAGCAAGCCTTGCCGCGGGGCGCTGCAACTGCCCGTGCACGAGTTCGGGATACTAGGGTACCCCTACTCTAGTACACCGACACTTTTCCTAGTAGTGAGACCACCACGCTGGTGGGGAACGCGTCGAGCGACGCGGTGTCGGAGTCGACCAACATCGGGTCGGTGGAGCCTACGGACTCCAAGTCTATGGCAGGCCCGCCGGAAACGTGGAGTTGATCGAGGAGGCCCGCGAGGAGGTTCTCGGGGCCGCCCATGCCTGCGTCAGACGTAGGTTCGTCGGAGAGGCGGACCTCGCCGACAAGTTCGGCCAAGGAGCTGGCTGCGCAGGCGATCTCAACGCCGCGCAGCGTGTCGATGCAAACTTCGTCTGGCGTGCCTGGCTGGCTGTGCTCGCCAGGAAGGAAAAGGGTTCCCATCCAGAATAGATCTCCGGACGGCGGCGCACCAGGCCCCACGGTGGGCGCCAAATGTCGGGGGTTTGGTGCGACATATGCCAATGGATGGCTTATCATGGTGGGGGCGAGTAGAACGTAGCCGGTGCCTGGAAACGGGATGAGGCGAAGATATGCTCGCCGGCGATTCTTACCCAGCTTTAGGGCTCTCCGGGGAGATAATACCCCTACTGCTGCTCTGCGGGGTCTCCGCATGATCACTATGGCCAAGTGTTTACATGGTTGCACCTTGAGCTGTTTCTTAGAGGTAGGAGAGGGCAAGGCTGGCTCTCTCCTTCTATCTGGTATGGTCTAGAGCTACTGGGTTCCAACCCTTTCCATGGGTGCCCTGGGGAGTTTATATAGGCCTACCCCCCAGGGGTACAATGGTAATTCGTCCGGGCGCGGGCCCAGCCGTTAGTGCTTTTTGCCTCCGATTTCTCCGCCGACTGCTGGGCCCGCCGATTGGTGGGCCTCGCCGACTGGTCTGGTACGGAGCCGACAGGCCGCATCCGCCGCGGGCGGGTCTTGCCGGCTGCTGATTACTGTAGCCGTGCTTCTGATGACGCGGGCTTGGTCATGGGGTCGTGGCAACAGTCCCACCGCCCGGCGGGCGATCACTATTGCCACTCCCCATCACATATTGATTAATGGTGCATGGGGCCCGGGGGAGGGCTCTGCCAACTCCCCGACTCCTGACGGATCCGACTGGCGGTCCTCTCGCCGTCTCCTATGGTCTCACTAACTGGTGGGACCTGCTGCTTCCGGGCCGTTCAGACAAGCTATCGTGGGCGCAGGACTCGGTACTGTGGTGTTGATGTCAGGGCCGGCAGGGCAACAGTGCCACGCCGCACGGAGATCTTCCCAAGTATGGCGTGCTGTGGCCATGCATGTCCTTGGTAAGGGGCGGGAGTGGGCTTCACTGTAGCCACGCCCCTGCCCCGTCCCCTTCGATGAGGTCATGGGTTTGTTGGAGTCGTCGGCCGACTCCCCAAAGCCGGCTTCTCTGGAAGTCGTCCCTGGGACTCGGCCGTGAGCGGGCAGTCGGCCGCCCTGCCATCGACTCCTCAGGAGGCGGCTCTTCGCCCTGGGGTCTTGAGGGGCGCAGCCTGCCCCGATGTCTTGAAAGGTTATGGGACTCGGGTTGGCCTACCCGTGGCCCATTACTTCGACAACTGCATTCACATTAAATAGGGCACCGTCTAAATCCGTTGAGACGACATCGTATGAACTATGGTTTGGCAAGAAACCTAAGCTGTCATTTCTTAAAGTTTGGGGTTCCGACACTTATGTCAAAAGGCTTTAGCCTGATAAGCTCGAACCCAAATCGGAGAAGTGCATCTTCATAGCATACCCTAAGGAAACAATTGGGTACACCTTCTACCACAGATCCGAAGGCAAGATCTTTGTTGCCAAGAATGGAACCTTTCTAGAGGAGGAGTTTCTTTCGAAAGAAGTGAGTGGGAGGAAAGTAGAACTTGATGAGGTAGTTGTACCTTCTCTTGAATTGGAAAGTAGAACATCAGTGAAATCCGTTCTCATGATTCCTACACCAACTAAAGAGGAAGCTAATGATGATGATCATGAAACTTCGGATCAATTTACTACTAGACCTCGTAGGTCGAACAGAGCATGTTCTGCACCAGAGTGGTACGGTAATCCTATCCTGGAAGTCATGTTATTAGACCATAGGGAACCTACGAACTATGAAGAAGCTATGATGAGCTCAGATTCTGACAGATGGCTTGAGGCCATGAAATCTGAGATAGGATCCATGTATGAGAATAAAGTGTGGACTTTGGTGGACTTTCCCAATGATCGGCAAGCCATTGAGAATAAATAGATCTTCAGGAGGAAGACGGACACTGATGGTAGTGTTACTATCTACAAAGCTCGACTTTCACAAAAAGGTTTTTGACAAGTTCAAGGTGTTGACTACGATGAGACTTTCTCACTCGTAGCGATGCTTAAGTCTGTCCAAATCATGTTATTAATTGTCACATTTTATGATTATGAAATTTGTCAAATAGACATCAAAACTGCATTCCTTCATGGATTTCTTAAAGAAGAGTTGTATATGATGCAACCAGAAGGTTTCTGTCGATCCTAAAGGTGCTAACAAAGTGTGCAAGCTCCAGCGATCCATCGATGTACTGGTGCAAGCATCTCAGATTTGGAATATACACTTTGATAAGGTGATCAAAGCATATGGTTTTATACAGACTTTTGGTGAAGCCTGTATTTGTAAGAGAGTGAGTGGGAGCTCTATAGCATTTCTGATAGTATATGTGGATGACATATTATTGATCGGAAATGATATGTAATGTCTGGATAGCATAAAAGGATACTTGAATAAGATTTTTTCAATGAAAGAACTTAGTGAAGCTACTTAATTATTGGGCACCAAGATCTATAGGGATAGATCGATACGCTTAATAGGACTTCCACAAAATACATACCTTGGCAAAAAAATTGACGAAGTTCAAAATAGACCAGTCAAATAAAGGGTTCTTGTCTATGTTGCAAGGTGTGAAGTTGAGTAAGACTCAAAACCCGACCACGACAGAAGATAGAGAGAGAATGAAAGTCATTCCCTATGCCTCAACCATAGGTTCCATTAAGTATGCCATGCTGTGTACCAGACCTATTGTATACCTTGCCATGAGTTTGGCAGGGGTAAAATAGTGATCTAGGAGTAGATCACTGGACAACAGTCGAAATTATCCTTAGGTACCTAAAGAGGACTAAGGAAATGTTTCTCAATTATGAGGTGATAAAGAGTTCGTCGTAAAGAGTTACGCTGATGCAAGCTTTGACACTGATCTAGATGAATCTAAGTCTCAATCTAGATACATATTGAACATGGGAGCAATTAGCTAGAGTAGCTCCATGCAGAGCATTGTAGACATAGAAATTTGCAAAATACATACGGATCTGAATGTGGCAGACCTGTTGACTAAACTTCTCTCACAAGCAAAACATGATCACACCTTAGTACTCTTTGGGTGTTAATCATATAGCAATATGAACTAGATTATTAAATCCAATAAACCCTTTGGGTGTTGGTCACATGGTGATGTGAACTATGGGTGTTAATCACATAAATATGTGAACTATTGGTGTTAAATCACATGGCGACGTGAACTAGATTATTGACTCTAGTGCAAGTGGGAGACTGCAGGAAATATGCCCTAGAGGCAATAATGAAGTTGTTATTTTATATTTCCTTATATCATGATAAATGTTTATTATTCATGCTAGAATTGTATTAACCGAAAACTGGATACATGTGTGGGTACAAAGACAAAACACCGTGTCCCTAGTAAGCGTCTACTAGACTAGCTCGTTAATCAAAGATGGTTAAGTTTCCTAACCATAGACATGTGTTGTCATTTGATGAATGGGATCACATCATTAGGAGAATGATGTGGTGGACAAGACCCATCTGTTAGCTTAGCATATTGATCGTTCAGTTTTATTGCTATTGCTTTCTTCATGTCCAATACATATTCCTTAGGCTATGAGATTATGCAACTCCGGGATACCGGAGGAATACCTTATGTGCTCTCAAACGTCATAACATAACTATGTGATTGTAAGATGCTCTACAGGTAAAACCGAAGGTGTTTGTTGGGTTGGCATAGATCGAGATGAGGATTTGTCACTCCGAGTATCGAGGTATCTCTGGGCCCTCTCGGTAATGCACATCATAAGAAGCCTTGCAAGCAAAGTGACTAATGAGTTAGTTACAAGATGATGTATTATGGAACGAGTAAAGAAACTTATCGGTAACGAGATTGAACTAGGTATGTGGATACCAACGATCGAATCTCGGGAAAGTAACATACCAATGACAAAGGGAATAACATATGTTGTCATTACAGTTCGAGCGATAAAGATCTTCGTAGAATATGTAGGAGCCAATATGAGCATCCAAGTTCCACTACTAGTTATTGACCGGAGAGGTGTCTCGGTCATGTCTACATAGTTCTCGAACCCGTAGGGTCCGCACGCTTAACGTTCGATGATGATTTACTATTATATGAGTTATGTGATTTGGTGACTGAATGTAGTTCGGAGTCCCGGATGAGATCGGACATGACGAGGAGTCTCAAAATGGTTGAGAGGTAAAGATTGATATATAGGATGATGGTATTCGGACACCGAAAGTGTTCCCGAGGGTATCGGGTGCTTATCGGGTCACCGGAAGGTGTTTCGGGTACCCCCGACAATTCTATGGGCCATATGGGCCTTGTGAAGGAACACACCAACCCACAAGGGGATGGTGCACCCTATAAGGCTATAGGATGAGGAGAAGGAAAGGGGGAAAGGGAAAGGAAAGTGTGGATTAGGATTCCCACTTCCTTCCCTCACCCCCTCTTTCCTCCCCCTTCATGCATACATGGAAAAGGGGGGCGCAGGGCAAGGCAGGGCCTCTAGGGGGCAGCGGCCAACCCTAGGGCGCCCATGGCTGCCTCTCCTCCCCTCCCACCTATATATATGTGGGGAGGGGGCGCCTCACAAGCACACAACATCAATTGTTAGCCGTGTGCGGCGCCCCCCTCCACAGTTTACACCCCCCGGTCATATTCTCACGATGCTTAGGCGAAGCCCTGCGCGAATCACTTCACCATCACCGTCACCATGCTGTCGTGTTGAGGGAGCTCAACTACTTCCTCGACACCTTGCCGGATCAAGAAGGCGAGGGACATCATCGCGTTGAACGTGTGCAGAACTCGGAGGTGCCGTACGTTTGGTGCTTAATCGGTCGAAGCTAGAAGAAGTTCGACTACATCAACCGCGTTGTCAAACGCTTCTGCTTTTGGTCTACAAGGATACGTAGACACACTCTCCCCCTCGTTGATATGCATCTCCTAGATAGATCTTGCATGAGCGTAGGAAAATTTTGAAATTGCATGCTAGGTTTCCCAACAGGTCTGTACAATATTTATGGAAGACCCTCAAGATTCTACAAAAAAATAGTGAATCTCCATCACCTTTTTAGGTCTTATTTAAAGGGAACTTCGAGAGCTTGGAGATAGGTTTGATGAGGTAAACACTAGATCACTTAATTGCATGGGATCGTTTGGTCTGCTTAATTCTTTTGTTGCTTATCATACGAAAAACTTGCTTAGTATTGCACATATTTATCCTATGGATAAGATTTGATTCATATTCCTTATCAACTTACACACTTCATTACTGATATGCGTACAACTGAGACCTTTCTACTATGCTTGTTGAGACAAACAAGAGTGTCAATTATAATCTTGTTACTAGCTTTCCAAATTGGCTTTAATCCTACCTGTAGCAACAACACGTGTTGACAGGGTATTCCTTTCAATGACTTTTCTGAAAAACAAGCTACCAAACCAAATGTGACATCAACTCTTGAATGATTGGTTGGTTACATTTATTGAGAGCAAATACTTTTTCAATTGAAGGATGATATTGTCATATAGAGCTTCCAAACCATCACAGAGTGTATGTCGTGTTGTAGTTTTCTTCTCTCTTTCATAATTTCCCTCATATTTTGAGGTATTGATGCTATTGTGAACGATTTGTAGGAAGATGGTTGTGGCATACATGTGTGGTGGCACGTAGATTTCTGGTCGTCCGATTGTTTCACGATTCAAAAATCGGTTTGGTCTTTGCATGTGTTTAGCCTTTAATTACCTTAGATGGGGTTCACGTGTGCATCTTTTCGCAACTTTTGGCAGCTCCACCCATCCACATCCCATGTTTTTTCTTTTGACTTTCAAATTGGAATCTATTATATCTTTTGATTCTATAGTTCAATTTATTATTGTTTGCATCTTCGTGTTTCTCGTGACGAGAGCTTTCAAACAAGATACATTTTGAATATGTTTTGACGAGTTTTTCAAACTTCATGAAGTTTCAACCATCAAAACATGGTACGAACGAATGGGAAAATCGCAAGTTTTAGAAATTGAAACTTAAAACTTGGTGTGACCTCGTGTGGAATGCAATGACTTTGCGGATCACGAGGCAAATAAGGCAGTCAGACAAGTTTAAACAACAAAACTGGATTAGAATGATGATAATTTAGCAAGTTTCAAAAACTAAAACTTAAACCCTAAACTGTAAACTTAAGCCTTGCAACCCTAAGCCTTACCCTCAGACCCTGAAGGCATATGAAACTTGATAAATCTTGATGAAATTTGGTGATACTTGATGTTTCAACTATCAAGTTTAAATACTTGAAACCTGGATTTTTTAATAAAAGAAGTTGTTAAAATGTATTCAAGATTGGTCCTATTTGGAATTTCTCGTCACGACGAACACAAATTTGTGAAAAACAACTTAATTTGGACTTTTATATAGTAGATTCAAACTAAAACATGAAATGAAAAAGACATATGAGGTGGGGTAGATGACATATGCAACCCAGACAAAAACTGTGAAAAGGACCTCGGCCTGCGGTAGTCAAAGGCTTAAGAGTAATCAAGTTTACGAGATACGAATCTAAAAGCAATCGGACAGCTGACTTGTGTGTCCCTGTTAATTTTTGCAATTTTATATGTATATTTGTTTTGACGTGAACAAGTTGGCTCTCTGCTAGGGTGAGTTTTCCTTTTGAACACCCAAAGTTGAATTTTTGGATCTGCCAGCCCTCCAAAATATAGAGCCGACACTCGACATGATCTAGCGGACCGCTTTACAAGGCAACATTGCATGGAAACATTTTTCCTATCTAGTTGTGAATCTGTAGTTTTGTCATGAACCTAGTTTTGTGGTAGGTGGTAGTTTCTTTTAAGCTTTTACAATAGATTCATGTATTTAGTTGTGTTTCCATCAAAATGCTTCGTCATTGTTTAAAAACCGGGTTTACTTCTTTGCTCCAATTTTCTTTCAAATATACATTGTTTTTTCTTCATCACATTGCTTGGTTTACATGGACAGTTCGACGGCGTGGCCTATCCACATACATCCACCAGTCTTACCCCTTCTCTCGCTACTCTCGAGGCGCATAGAAGATAGGGCTTGCTGTGGCAGGGTTTCGTTTTTAGGTGTTTTCTAAAGTTTGGTTAGATTTTGTGTCCTACTCAGGAAGGCAAGGCAGTGGCGGCTCCCTAAAGATGTAGTAAAGTTCTCCTCGTATAGCCCTTGTCCCGGTGATGTGTCTAGGCTCGTCGAAGGGCGTGTGGAGGTGTGGCTCCAGTTGGTACCTTCTTTGTTGTCTATGTTCGGTTGTCTACAGGTTGGATCTTTTCGGTCTACGTTTCTCTTCATCGACGATGGTTATTGTTCTAGTCTGTTGGAAACGAGAGTTTTGGCAATGCGACTCGATGTATTGATTGGTGCATAACGCACGTATATATGGAGTACAAGGTGGGCCAAAACCTCAACTATACAATGACTAGGAGGTGGGCTGAGGTATACAATATACATGCACAGACCATATATTCAACGCCCCCCGCAGTCGAAGCGTCGCCGGAGACGCAAAGACTGGACCTGAACTCCTTGAAAACAGAAGTTGGCAGTCCTTTCGTCATGACATCAGCAAACTGTTGCGCCATCAGGACGTGGAGGACCCCGATGCGCCCAAGAGCCACCTGCTCATGAACAAAGTGTATGTCGAGCTCAATGTGCATCGTTCGACGATGGTGGACCGGGTTGGCGGAGAGGTACACGGCGGTGATGTTGTCGCGGTAGACGAGTGTGGCCTTGTGAACATCACAAAGCAACTCTTGGAGCAGCTGACGAAGCCACGAGCACTCGGCAACGACGTTAGCCACTGCTTGATACTCTGCCTCGGCACTCGAGCAGGAGACTGTGGGCTGTCGCTTGGATGACCATGAGATCAGCGACGACCCTAGGTAGACACAGTACCCCGAGATGGAGCGTCGTGTGTCCGGGAAGCCAGCCCAGTCCGCATCAGAGTAGGCGACGAGGTCGGTGGAGGCGGAGGCTGTCAGTGTGAGTCCCATGGATGGGGTGCCGCGTATGTAATGGCGGATACGCTGCACCAGGGTCCAGTCAGAGTCGCGTGGAGCATGCATGTGAAGACAGACCTGCTGAGCAACATACTGCAAATCAGGGCGTGTCAAAGTCAGATACTATAGAGCGCCCACGATGGAGCGATAGAGGGCCGCATCAGAAGTGGGAGAATCCTTCAGAGCGGAAACCTTGGCCTTGGTGTCGACGGGCATGGCGGCAGGCTTGTAGTTAAGCATGCCAGCACAATCAAGAAGCTCATGAGCATATCGCTGCTGATGCAGAAAGAACCGTTCTGGCCGTCGAACCACCTCGATGCCAAGGAAGTAGTGGTCCCAAGTCCTTGAGGGAAAACTCATCACAAAGACAAGCAATGAGCTGCTAAAGGAGCTCGGTAGTGGATGTTGTCAGGATGATGTCGTCGACATATAACATCAAGTAGGCCATGTCAACTCCATGATGGTACACGAAAAGGGATGCGTCGGAGCGAGCGGATGTAAATCCGAGCATCTGCAGGAATGCAGCGATGCGCTGGTACCAGGCCCGAGGCGCCTGCTTCAACCCATAAAGGGAACAGGAGAGCAAGCACACATGGTCTCGATGCGTGGCATCGATGAAACCGGTGGGCTGCTCATAGAACACCTGCTCAGCGAGGTAGTCGTGCAAGAAGGCGTTGGAAACGTCCAACTGATGCACATGCCAAGCTCGAGAGACGGCTAACTGAAGCACGGTGCGGATCGTGCCCGGTTTGACAACCGGGGCAAAAGTGTCGATGATGTCCAAGCCCACACGTTGCCGAAAGCCTCGAACCACCCAGCGAGCTTTTTAGCGCTCGAGAGTGCCATCCAGACGAGTCTTGTGCCGAAAGACCCACTTGCCCGTGATGATGTTGGCACGAGGCGGCCGAGGGACGAACTGCCAGGTGCAGTTCTGTTGGAGAGCGTCGAACTCTTTCTGCATCACAGCGAGCCAATGAGGATCCCGAAGGGCGGCTCGAGCTAACGCTGGGAGAGGGGACAACTCAGAAACGAAAGCAGCGAGAAGATACTCATCGCTGGTATACCGCGTGCTCGGGCGGAGAGTGCCAGCCCGAGAGTGAGTCATCGAGCGGGGCCGCCGCAGCGGCGGGTGATGATGACGAAGAGCCCACCGCCTCTGAGGCTGCGGGGGACGCCGAGAGGGGCACCCAGGACGCCGAGGGCGTGGCGGGCACTGGGGAGGACGACCTGAGGGGGGGCGCGGCCCCTGAGGCAACCAAACGGGGAGGAACTCGACCCGTGGCACGGGGGGTGCCCTCAAAGCCGGGAGGCGATCCAAGAGAAGCATGCGGGCGGCCGTCACCGGGAGGGGGCAATGCCCAACGTCCGAAGGTACCTGCTGAAACGGAAAGACCATCTCATCAAAGTAAACGTGTCAGGAAGTGATCACCCAATGTGAGATAGGATCATAGCAGTGGTAGCCTTTGGTGTTGGGGGGATAGCCGAGAAAGATGCAGGCCAAGGACCTAGGTGCGAGCTTATGCGGAGTAGTGGAAGCGATGCTACGGTAGCACAAGCAACCGAAGATGCGTAGCTCAGCGTAGGAGGGTGGCGTGCCGAACAAAAGGTGATGAGGTGCAAAATTTCCGTGAGTGCGATTGGTAAAAATGTTGATGAGTAGTGATGCGGTGGCAAGCGTGTCGGGCCAAAAACGTGGTGGCACGTTGGCATGAAAGAGAAGCGTGCAGACACAGTCATTAAGAGTGTGAAGCACGCGCTCACCATGGCCATTCTATTGTGAAGTGTACGGGCAAGTGAGACGAAAAATCGTGTCGTGTGTGGCGAGAAGGTTGCTGATCGCAAGGTTATCAAATTCCTTCTCGTTGTCTGTTTGCAACGCATGGATGGGGCGCCCAAACTACATGGAGACATAAGAGTAGAAAGCGGTGATAGTGGCAACAACATCTGACTTTTGCTGTAACGGGAAGGTCCACACATAGTGCGAAAAATCATCAAGTATAACAAGATAATAAAGATAGCCCATGTTACTTGCAACAGGAGAGGTCCAAACATCATTATGAATTAACTCAAATAGCTAGGATGCAACATGCGATGAAGTACTAAAAAGAAGAGGAACATGTTTGCCAAGGCGACAAGCATGACAAGTGTGATCGTCGATCTTATTACACATGAAGGAAAAACTCCGAAGAATATGACAAAGGGTGGCGGTGTTGGGATGTCGTAGACGAGCATGCCAAAGGTCCACTCCGGTGGAAAGCGGCATGGGTGCAGCGGCGGAGGAGGTGGACGAGTAGACTGGGTAGAGCTTGTCGAGGATCTCATCGGTGGAGCACCATCCGGGTACGGGCATCCTTAACAGAAAAGCCAAACATGTCAAATTCAACGGTGACGAGATTTTCACATGTAAGAGAACAAACGGAAACAAGATTTTTAATGATGTCAGTAGAGACAAGTACATTAGAAAGATATAATGGCATGGAGTTAGATGGAAAAGCAGCATGACCGACATGAGTAATCGGCATGAACGAACCGTCGCCCACGGTAATGCGAGCAGCGGTGTGAACAGGGTGAACAGCAAGAAGGTTACCGGGGTTGGCGGGCATGTGAGCCGTGGCTCCGGTGTCAATGTACTAGCCACCACCGCCAGTGTACTCCTGCGGTGTGGGGCGGTATGGAGGGCCGCTAGGAGCGCGGGGTCCCAAGGCGCCGGTGGGTGTGCTGGAGCGGACGGTTGCGGCTGTGGTGGCGGCATCGTGAGGAGCGGTGGGTACCCACTGGCCGAAGGAAGCCCATAGGCCGCGGAGGGGCCGTAAGGCAGCGGGCTCGTAAGGCTGAGGAGCCGCGTGAAGCACCTGATGAGAGGTCAGGCGGGCGCCGAAGAAGCCGGGGACGGGGGCGCCCGGTACGGGCATGGAGTACGTGTGAATGAACCCCTAGACTGCCGACCTGCTAGGGCACCGGCAGGAGCTGCTGCTGTGGGTGGCGCGGCGCCCCGCCTTGGGCGGTCGGCTGCTGCTGTTGTTGCTTGCGGCCGCCGCGGCCACAGCGGCCACCGCGGCAGTCAGCGGGTGGCGGCGGCGGCGCCGGCTGCTACTGCGGGTAGGGGAACCTAGGCGGCGGCGGCGGCGCCTGGAAGGGGCCCGGTCCAGGCCGTGGATGAGGGCCTGGGGCCGTGGGCAGTGCGCCGCCGCGGGTGCCGGCGGTGAGGGCCATATGAGTGGCTCGTGTGCGCGACATCCACATCCTCCTCTCCTCTCGCTTCAGGTACACCATGACCTTGGAGAAAATCGGGTTGGTGATGATGGAGATGTTGGAGGTAGCGTTCCAGGCCGGCGATGAGTGTGCTGAGAAGAAGCTCGTCCGAGACCTTCTCACTGAGGTCACGGAGCTTGTCAACAAGCTTCTTGAGGCGCATGCAATAATCGTCAATGGACGAGTCATGCTGCTAGCACCAAAAAACTCGCCGTGGAAGAAAACGTTGTGCTGGAGCGCGTTTTCGGTGAAGAGGTCGTGGAGCTTGGTCCAGACGGCGTGAGCGTCATCCTCGGCAGAGACCACCATGTGGAAGAGGTCCTTCGAGATGGTGGTGTAGAACCAATAGATGAGAGTGCGTCGATGGTCATCCACTCCTCATCGTCCTCCATGAACAGAGAATCCACGCAGCCATCAATGTGATCCCGGAGATTGTACTCATGGAACACAAGGGAGAAGTACGTCTTCTAGGCATAGTAGATGGAGGTGAGATGATCGAGGATGACGGGAACCCGACCGAGAATGTTCAGATCACGGATGATGATGGGGTCGGGGCCGGCGAACGGGTTGGTGCGGATGGTGTCGGAGGAACCAGGGGAAGCCATGGGTCCGGGAGGGGAGGTGGTGCGGCGCGGCGCGGGGAAGGCGGCGCGGCGAGGAAGAGGTGGCGCGGTGCTACCTCTTGAACATGCGTTGGTTTTCCGTTGAAGAGGAAAGGGTGATGCAGCAAAGTAGCGTAAGTATTTCCCTCAGTTTTTGAGAACCAAGGTATCAATCCAATAGGAAGCCACACGAAAGTCCCTCGTACCTAAACAAACAAGTAAGAACCTTGCAACCAACGCGATAAAGGGGTTGTCAATCCCTTCACGGCCACTTGCAAAAGTGAGATCTGATAGAGATGATAAGATAATTTTTTTGGTATTTTAATGATAAAGATTGAAAGTAAAGATTGCAAAGTCAAAATAGATTGGAAACTTATATGGTGGAAAATAGACCCGGGGGCCATAGGTTTCACTAGTGGCTTCTTTCAAGATAGCATAAGTATTACGGTGGGTGAACAAATTACTATCGAGCAATTGATAGAATTGAGCATAGTTATGAGAATATCTAGGCATGATCATGTATATAGGCATCACGTCCGCAACAAGTAGACCGACTCATGCCTGCATCTACTACTATTACTCCACACATCGACCGCTATCCAGCATGCATCTAGAGTATTAAGTTCATAAGAACAGAGTAACGCATTAGGTAAGATGACATGATGTAGAGGGATAAACTCAAGCAATATGATATAAACCCCATCTTTTTATCCTCGATGGCAACAATACAATACGTGCCATTTCCCCTTCTGTTACTGGGATCGAGCAACACAAGATTGAACCCAAAGGTAAGCACGTCACCCATTGCAAGAAAGATCAATCTAGTAGGCCAAACCAAACTGATAATTCGAAGAGACTTGCAAAGATAACCAATCATACAAAAAGGAATTCAGAGAAGATTCAAATATTGTTCATAGATAATATTGATCATAAACCCACAATTCATCGGATCTCGACAAACACACCATAAAAAGAGTTACATCGAATAGATCTCCTTGAAGATCGAGGAGAACTTTGTATTGAGATCCAAAGAGAGAGAAGAAGCCATCTAGCTAATAACTATGGACCCGAAGGTCTGTGGTAAACTACTCACACATCATCGGAGAGGCTATGGTGTTGAGGTAGAAGCCCTCCGTGATTGATTCCCCCTCCGGCGGAGCACCAGAAAAGGCCCCAAGATGGGATCTCACGGGTACAGAAGGCTCCGGCGGTGGAAATAGGGTTTTGTGATGCTCCTAGATGGTTTCGGGGTACGTAGGTATATATAGGAGGAAGAAGTAGGTCGGTGGAGCCATGAGGGGCCCACGAGGGTGGGGGGCGCCCCTCCCTGCCTCGTGGCCTCCTCATTGATTTCTTGACGTCCACTCCAAGTCCTCTGGATCACGTTTGTTCCAAAAATCATGCTCCCAAAGGTTTCAATCCGTTTGGACTCCGTTTGATATTCCTTTTCCGCGGTTAACAGGTCAACACTAAAATAGGCAAAAAAATAGCAATTTGCACTGGGCCTTGGGTTAACAGGTTAGTTCCAAAAATAATATAAAAGTGTATAAATAAGCCCATTAACATCCAAAACAGAATATATAATAGCATGGAACAATCATAAATTATAGATACATTGGATACGTATCAAGCATCCCCAAGCTTAATTCCTGCTTGTCCTCGAGTATGTAAATGATAAAAACAGAATTTTTGATGTGGAAGGCTACCTAGCATAATTCTCAATGTAATTTTCTTTATTGTGGCATGAATGTTCAGATCCGAAAGATTCAAGATAAAAGTTTAATATTGACATAAAAATAATAATACTTAAAGTATACTAACCTAGCAATTATGTCTTCTCAAAATAACATAGCCAAAGAAAGCTCATCCCTACAAAATCATATAGTTTGGCCATGCTTCATTTTCGTCACACAAGATGCTCTCATCTTGCACAACCCCGATGACAAGCCAAGTAATTGTTTCATACTTTAGTAATCTCAAACTTTTTTCAACTTTCACGCAATACATGAGCGTGAGCCATGGATATAGCACTATGGGTGGAATAGAATATAATGATGGGGTTTGTGTGGAGAAGACAAAAAGGAGAAAGTCTCACATTGACGCGGCTAATCAACGGGCTAGGGAGATGCCCATCAATTGATGTCAATGCAAGGAGTACGGATTACCATGCAACGGATGCACTAGAGCTATAAATGTATGAAAGCTTAACAAAATAAACTAAGTGGGTGTGCATCCAACTTGCTTGCTCATGAAGACCTAGGGCATTTGAGGAAGCCCATCATTGGAATATACAAGCCAAGTTCTATAATGAAAAATTCCCACTGGTATATGAAAGTGACAAAACAAGAGACTCTCTATCATAAAGATCATGGTGCTACTTTGAAGCACAAGTGTGGAAAAAGGATAGTAGCATTGTCCCTTTTTATTTCTATTCTTTTTCTTCTTCTTTTTTTCTCTTTTTTTGGGCCTTTCTTTTTTTGGGCCTTTCTCCTTTTTTTATTTGGGACAATGCTCTATTAATGATGAGCATCACACTTCTATTTATTTACAACTCGATGATTACAACTCGATACTTAGAACAAAATATGACTCTATATGCATGCCTCTGGCGGTGTACCGGGATGGGCAATGAATCAAGAGTGACATGTATGAAATAATATGCATGGTGGCTTTGCCACAAATACGATGTCAACTACATGATCATGCAAGGCAATATGACAATGATGAAGCGTGTCCTAATAAATGGAACGGTGGAAAGTTGCATGGCAATATATCTCGGAATGGCTATGGAAATGCCATAATAGGTAGGTATGGTGGCTGTTTTGAGGAAGATATAAGGAGGTTTATGTGTGATAGAGCATATCGTATCACGGGGTTTGGATGCACCGGCGAAGTTTGCACCAACTCTCAAGGTGAGAAAGGGCAATGCACAGTACCGAAGAGGCTAGCAATGATGGAAGGTTGAGAGTGCGTATAATCCATGGACTCAACATTAGTCATAAAGAACTCACATACTTATTGCAAAAATCTATAAGTCATCAAAAACAAAGCACTAAGTGCATGCTCCTAGGGGGATAGATTGGTAGGAAAAGACCATCGCTCGTCCCCGACGACCACTCATAAGGATGACAATCAAAGAACACCTCATGTTTCAAATTTGTTACACAATGTTTACCATACGTGCATGCTACGGGACATGCAAACTTCAACACAAGTATTTCTCAAATTCACAACTACTCAACTAGAACAAATTTAATATCACTATCTCCATATCTCAAAACAATCATCAAGTATCAAACTTCTCCTAGTATTCAATGCACTTATATGAAAGTTTTTATTATATCCATCTTGGATGACTATCATATTAGGACTAATTTTATAGCCAAAGCAAATTACCATGCTTTTCTAAAGGAATCTCAGAATAATATAAGTGAAGCATGAGAGATCAATAATTTCTATAAAATAAAACCACCACCATGCTCTAAAAGATATAAGTGAAGCATTAGATCAAAATTGTTTAGCTCAAAATATATAAGTGAAACACATAGAGTATTCTAAGAAATTCTGATTAATGCGTGTCTCTCCCAAAAGGTGTGTACAGCAAAGATGATTGTGGTGAACTAAAAATCAAAGACTCAAATCATACAAGACGCTCCAAGCAAAACACATATCATGTGGTGAATAAAAATATGGCTCCAAGTAAAGTTACCGATGGACAAAGACAAAAGAGGGGATGACTTCTGGGGCATCCCCAAGCTTAGGATTTTTGGTTGTCCTTGGATTTTACCTTGGGGTGCCTTGGGCATCCCCAAGCTTAGGCTCTTGCCACTCCTTGTTCCATAATCTATCAAATCTTTACCCAAAACTTGAAAACTTCACAACACGGAACTTAACAGAAAATCTCGTGAGCTCCGTTAGCGAAAGAAAACAAAACACCACTTCAAGGTACTGTAATGAAGTCATTATTTATTTATATCAGTGTTAAACCTACTGTATTAAAACTTCTCTATGGTTCATAACCTCCGATACTAGCCATAGATGCATCAAAATAAGCAAACAACACACGAAAAACAGAATCTGTCAAAAACAGAATAGTCTGTAGTAATCTGTATCAAACGCATACTTATGAACTCCAAAAATTCTAAACTAAATTTCTGGACGTGAGGAATTTTACTATTAATCATCTGCAAAAATAATCAACTAAATATCACTCTCCAGTAAAAAGTTGTAGCTAATCTCATGAGCGCTAAAGTTTCTGTTTTTTACAGCAAGATCAAAAAGACTTCTCCCAAGTCTTCCCAAAGGTTCTCCTTGGCACAAACACTACTTAAAATGTAAAACCACATATAAAAAGAAGCTAGATGTATTATTTATTCCTAAACATAACCAAAAAGCAAGAAATTAAAATAAAATTGGGTTGCCTCCCGACAAGCGCTATCGTTTAATGCCCCTAGCTAGGCATAAAGGCAAGGATAGATATAGGTATTATCATCTTTGACATGCAATCCATAAGTGGCTCTCATAATAGGTTCATAAGGTAATTTAATTTTCTTTCTAGGAAAGTGTTCCATGCCTTTCCTTAACGGAAATTGGAATCTAATATTCCCTTCTTTCATATCAATAATTGCACCAATCGTTCTAAGGAAAAGTCTACCAAGAATAATAGGACATGAAGGATTGCAATCTATATCAAGGACAATGAAAGCTATGGGCACATAGTTCCTATTTGAAACAATAAGAACATCGTTAATTCTTCCCATAGGTTTCTTAATGGTGGGATCCGCAAGGTGCAAATTTAAAGAACAATCATCAAATTCACGGAAACCTAGCAAATCACACAAAGTTTTTGGAATCGTGGAAACACTAGCACCCAAATCACATAAAGCATAACATTCATGATATTTAATTTTAATTTTAATAGTAGGTTCCCACTCATCATAAAGTTTTCTAGGGATAGAAACTTCCAATTCAAGCTTTTCTTCATAAGATTGTATTAAAGTATCAACGATATGTTTAGTAAAAGCCTTATTTTGACTATAAGCATGCGGAGAATATAGCCCGGATCACAACAAGGAAATACAATATATTAGAGAACAATTATCATAATTAAATTCCTTGAAATGCAAGATAGTGGGTTCATTGCAATCTAAAGTTTTGACCTCTTCCATCCCACTTTTACCAAATTTTGCATCAAGATCTAAAAACTCCGAATCATTGGGACGCCTTTTAACTAAAGTTGACTCATATCCAGTCCCATCATTATCAAGATTCATATTGCAAAACAAATATTTAACAGGGGACACATCAATTACTTTTAGATCTTCATCCTCATTATCATGAAAACTAGAAGAACACGCTTTCATAAAGCAATCTTTTTTTTGCACGCATCCTAGAGGTTCTTTCTTTGCATTCATCAATGGAAATTGTCATAGCTTTGAGAGACTCATTGATATCATGCTTAGGTGGAATAGATCTAAGTTTCAAATAATCAACATCAAGAGAAATTCTATCCACGTTCCTAGCGAACTCATCAATCTTGGGCAATTTTTCTTCAAGCAAAGCATTGTAATTCTTTTGAGAAATCATAAATTCTTTAACACTAGTCTCAAAATCAGAGGGCATCTTATTAAAATTTCCATAAGAGTTGTTGTAGGAATTACCATAATTATTAGAGGAATTGCTAGGATATGGCCTAGGATTAAAATTTCCTCTATAAGCGTTTTTACCAAAATTGTTCCTACCAACGAAATTCACATCCATAGATTCATTATTATTCTCAATCAAAGTAGACAAAGGCATATCATTAGGATCAGAAGAAACACTCTTATTAGCAAACAATTTCATAAGTTCATCCATCTTTCCACTCAAAACATTAATCTCTTCAATTGCATGCACCTTTTTACTAGTAGATCTTTCAGTGTGCCATTGAGAATAATTAACCATAATATTATCTAGGAGTTTAGTAGCTTCTCCTAAAGTGATTTCCATAAAAGTGCCTCCCGCGGTCGAGTCTAAAAGATTTCTAGAAGCAAAATTCAATCCGGCATAAAAAATTTGTATAATCATCCATAAATTCAAACCATGTCTAGGGCAATTACGTATCATTAATTTCATCCTCTCCCAAGATTGTGCAACATGTTCATGATCAAGTTGCTTAAAATTCATAATATCATTTCTAAGAGATATGATCTTAGCGGGAGGAAAATACTTTGAGATAAAAGTATCTTTGCACTTATTCCAAGAATCAATACTATTTTTAGCCAAAGACGAAAACCAAGTTTTAGCATGATCTCTAAGCAAAAAAGGAAATAGCTTCAGTTTAACAATACCATTGTCCACATCTTTCTTCTTTTGAATATCACACAAATCAACAAAGCTATTTAGATGGGTAGCAGCACCTTCACTAGGAAGGCCGGCGAATTGATCTTTCATGACAAGATTCAGCAAAGCAACATTTTTCACAAGATTCAGCATCGGTAAGAGGAGCAATTAGAGTGCTAAGAAAATCATTGTTGTTGGTATTGGCAAAGTCACACAATTTAGTATTATCTTGAGCCATCGTGACAAGCAAGCAATCCAACACACAAGCAAACAAGAAGCAAGCGAAAAAGAGGCGAACGGGAAAAGAGGGCGAATAAACCGGCAAGGGTGAAGTGGGGGAGAGGAAAACGAGAGGCAAATGGCAAATAATGTAATGCGAGGGATAAGAGTTTGTGATGGGTACTTGGTATGTCTTGACTTGTGCGTAGACTCCCCGGCAACGACGCTAGAAATTCTTCTTGCTACCTCTTGAGCATGTGTTGGTTTTCCCTTTAAGAGGAAAGGGTGATGCAGCAAAGTAGCATAAGTATTTCCCTCAGTTTTTGAGAACCAAGGTATCAATCCAGTAGGAGGCCACACGCAAGTCCCTCGAACCTACACAAACAAATAAGAACCTTGCAACTAACGCGGTAAAGGGGTTGTCAATCCCTTCACGGCCACTTACAAAAGTGAGGTCTGATAGAGATGATAAGATAAAGTTTTTGGTATTGTAATGATAAAGATTGAAAGTAAAGATTGCAAAGTAAAAATAGATTGGAAACTTATATGATGGAAAATAGGACCGGGGGTATAGGTTTCACTAGTGGCTTCTCTCAAGATAGCATAGGTATTACGGTGGGTGAACAAATTACTGGCAAGCAACTGATAGAATTGAGCATAGTTATGAGAATATCTAGGCATGATCATGTATATAGGCATCACGTCCGCAACAAGTAGACTGACTCCTTCCTGCATCTACTACTATTACTCCACACATCGACCGCTATCCAACATGCATATAGAGTATTAAGTCCATAAGAACAGAGTAACGCATTAGGTAAGATGACATGATTTAGAGGGATAAACTCAAGCAATATGATATAAACCCCATCTTTTTATCCTCGATGGCAACAATACAATACGTGTCATTTCCCCTTCTATCACTGGGATCGAGCAACGCAAGATTGAACCCAAAGCTAAGCACTTCTCCCAGTGCAAGAAAGATCAATCTAGTAGGCCCAACCAAACTGATAATTCGAAGAGACTTGCAAAGATAACCAATCATACAAAAAAGAATTCAGAGAATATTCAAATATTGTTCATAGATAATCTTGATCATAAACCCACAATTCATCAGATCTCAACAAACACACCGCAAAAAGAGTTACATCGAATAGATCTCCAAGAAGATCGAGGAGAACTTTGTATTGAGATCCAAAGAGAGAGAAGAATCCATCTAGCTAATAACTATGGGCCTGAAGCTCTGTGGTAAACTACTCACACATTATCGGGGAGGCTATGGTGTTGATGTAGAAGCCCTCCGTGATCGATTCCCCCCCCCCCCCGGCGGAGCGCCGAAAAAGGCCCCAATATGGGATCTCACGGGTTCAGAAGGCTGTGGTGGTGGAAATAGGGTTTCGTGTTGCTCCTGGATGGTTTCGGGGTACGTAGGTATATATAGGAGGAAGAACTAGGTCGGTGGAGCCACGAGGGGCCCACGAGTGTGGGGGCGCGCCAAGGGGGTAGGCGCGCCTCCCTGCCTCGTGGCGTCCTCGTTGATTTCTTGATGTCCACTCCAAGTCCTATGGATCACGTTTGTTCCAAAAATCACGCTCCCGAAGGTTTCATTCCGTTTGGACTCCGTTTGATATTCCTTTTCCGCGAAACACTAAAATAGGCAAAAAAAACAGCAATTTGCACTGGGCCATGGGTTAATAGGTTAGTCCCACAAATAATATAAAAGTGTATAAATAAGCCCATTAACATCCAAAATAGAATATATATAATAGCATGGAACAATCAAAAATTATAGCTACGTTGGAGACGTATCACGTGGCATCTGGCAGAGGCAGCGCGGCGAGGTGCGGCGTGGTTAGGGTTAGAGAGGGAAGGCGGAAGCGGGTAGAGTGGGCGGCGCCTGGACATGGGCGGCGGTGGGCAGCATGGAGACGTGGCGGCAGCGGCGGCGTGGAGTGACAGCGGACGGCGTGGTGCGGCGGCGGCGGCGATGGAGGTCGTGGCGGCGGCAGAGGGTTAGGGTTTAGGATCGGAGGTATGATACCATGTTGGAACGAGAGTTTTGGTAATGCGACTCGATGTATTGATTGGTGGATAACACACGTATATATGGAGTACAAGGTGGGCCAAAACCTCAACTATACAATGACTAGGAGGTGGGCCGAGGTATACAATATACATGCACAAACCATATATTCAACATAGTCAGTAATGGAGCTTCGGCGTGACCAACCTGAGCACATAGGGATTTGCTCATCCTCTTGCTAAATTATATGTGAATCCCCGTGCCACTCTGATGTCCCTAGTTGATTCTATGCGAGTGCTCCAAAGTAGCCCCTCCTCAAATCTGGTTCACGCTCCGCCACTGGTTTTAGTGCGCTAGTTTTGTGCGGCCTTAGTACAATGACTTTATGGTTGTCTTCTACAACAAGGTTTATCCGGCTCTAATGAGGGAGGAGCGATCACAGCGGTGCACCTTCATCTCATTCGTTATGCTTATAATCTTCGAGAGTATGTATGCTTATAATCTTCATTAGGTGGTCTACAGAGCTGGATGTAAGTTAAGTTCTGCTATTCTTTGTACTGTCTCCACGCTTGATGAATAGAAGTTCCTTTAAAAAATCATAAGATCCGGACATATCTTCGGTCTGAGCATACAAATACAAATCATACTACACCTCGAAATTGTACGACCTCCATATTGATAAGCTGAGTTTACCCCTGTACACCCCGCTCCCCTGCGCTCTGCTCCCCTGCTCCTCGTCGGCTGCCACTCCAGCGCCGGCGGCCACCAGAAGCACCGTCCTCCACCCCGGAGACGGCGCCCACCCTCCTGCAGCGCCATGGCCTCTAGGGACTCTCTCTGGGTCAGTTTCGTCTGGGTCGGAGGCTCCTCTGCCCTCTTCGCCCCGCGCCTCCTCCCCCCTGCGCTGATCTCCCCTCCTCCGGCGCCGCCACGGCCACGGCTCAGGTCCATTGTCATCGTCCCAGAGATCTTGGGCACCGCCTTCGGCCTGGTGGTCCAGGGTGGGGCTGGTCCCTCGCGTGCTCTGGCTCCTCCGCCGATGGATGGGGGCTGGCAAACCAAGGTGAGCCATCGCCCTCGCGCCCCGTCTGTCCATGCCACGCGTCCGAGGCGTCGCCGCCCGGCCGGGGGCCGCGTGTGCTCACTGCCGCCCGCCCGTCGCCCTCCTCCATGCTGCCGGCGGAGCTGTATGGCTACTGCTACAACCGTGGCAGCGAGGGCCATATCTCCAGGGAGTGCACCAACCCTACATTCTGCGTCCGTTGCCGCAGTGCCGACCATACTTCGCGCGGGTGCACTTGGCCGCGTAGCCCGTCTCCGGTGGAGCAGCCTCCGCGCCTGCTACCGGCGCTCCGCCATAGGGCGGCTGCTGATGCGCCCTTGCCGCTGGTCTCACCTCGTTGCTCGCCGGGGCCCCCACCGCCAGGCGTGGTGCGCTTGTGGAGCCATGTGGTGCAGGGGCCACCTGCGTCCTCGTCGGAGAGAAGGGCTTCGCCGGAGTTCACGGCGCCTTTTGACCTGCTGGAGGGCATGCTGCCTCGGTCGGGGCCAGAGCTAATGGAAGTTTGTTTCTTGGAGGTGGCGGAGGACACGCGGTGGCTTGAGGCTAAGTTGGCTAGAGCTATGCTTGTCATGGTGACTGGCACCTGACCATCGGTGGATGTGGACTCAGCGGCACGTGCTCTCCATGCGGCATTCGGCGGCGGCTCGGCAGAAATGTCCATTCGGCGTTAGTACCCGGAGGATTTTCTGGTGCTCTACCATGACGGTGCTCTCTGGGATCGGATGGTGCACGCGGGCCGGCCGGATTCCTCCTTGTTCCAGCTCTCCTTGCAGCCATGGATTCGACAAGCGCAGGCCACGGCAGCATCCTTGCCTTTCCTTGTTCCGATCTCTCTAAGGGGGGTGCCGGCCCGTGCTTGGAGCTAGAGGACGGCGAGCATGGTCTTGCGCAGCCTTGGCTATGTCGTGGGGGTGGACGAGGACACCGCAAACCGGGTGGACATGGCGGACTTCTACGTGTGGCTTCGCATCGACCGGCCACAGCGGATTCCAAGACGACGACTGCTTTACATCGATGAACCCCGGCGAACTCTATGGGCTAAAGCGGAGGGATGGTGGTTGACTGTTGGATGGTGCGCTAGGCACTCTGGTACCCCATCGACATTGAGGTGTTGGCGGATCCGATGGAGGATGGTGAGGCAACGGAGGGGCGGCCAGCGCTGGTGCCGCCGCCACCTCCATCCCCACCCATTGGCAATGATGATCAGGTGCATGGCGGTCATGGTGGACGGGGAGGTCACACTCGACGTACGGGGTGGCCATGGTGGAGATTCGGCGAGCATGGCCGGGGCATCAACGGCGGCAACGGCGACACCGCCGAGGGGCACGCGCGCTCGCATTCAAACTGCACCAGTGGCCGATGGGTCGTTGGTCAGCATCAGCCGCATGGCTGACGCAAGGGGCTTTTCTCCGGGCCCAGTCGTTGATCCAATCGCGGGGGCAAGCGCGGCTGGTGCCAGCTTCTCCCTATTGCATGAGGCGTCCTGTCCAGCCCCGACAGTGGCAGGTGGGCCCAGGGTGACCATTGGCTCACCACCATCGGCGCAGCTAACTAGGTGGCAACAAACGGAGGAGGAGGAAGCTGCAGCTTTGCAGGTGATTGGGGCCAGAACCTTGGCCCTGGTGGCCAATGGTGGGTTGCATGTGGGGGGATCCGTGCGGATTGGATTGGTTCAAATCCCCCTCCCCCCTGCAGGACATGACCGACAAAGATTCGGCAAGCTTTGGGACTGGGGAGGATCAGGAACTCCTGTTGATGCAGTACGATGTGGAAGACCATGCCATGCAAGTGGAGCACTGGGAAACTTTCTAGGTCAGCCTCTCTTCTGGGGAGACCAGCCCGCCGCAGGATCCGAGGCCATGCATGACTAGGCATGCGCCGGATGTGGACCAACCTGAGGACGACGTGGGCCATGCGACCAACCAGATGACATGCACGCCCAATTAGATGCCATGCAGACCGGCGAATAGGGTGGATGTGGACCCACCTTAGGAGGAGCTAGGCCATGCGACGGATCCAAGGCCATGCATAACTGCACCCATGCTGGCAGGGTTGGGAAGCGAGTTTCATGTTGAAGTGGGTAATTTTTGTGCTGGTGTGCGCCAACCCTTGTCTCCGATCCTGCCAAGACCAAAGAATAGGGCTGCTACCCACACTTGCCATCAAGCAAAGAAGAAGCCTAGGCTGGACGTAATCCCCGGGAGGAGCGCCAGGATCGCCAAACATGCGACAACCAAACCGCAGCAAGTGCTTATTAAAAAATTGTGCTTGGCACATGAGGGGGAGGCTATTTCGGAGGATGCACTTCGGATGTATGTTGACCTTTTATCCCGCCCTCTCTCGGATGCCCAGATCGCAGTTGTGCTTGCGCTGTTTGGATGGGAGTCGCCTCAGGAGCCATGGATCGAGGGCCCTATCGTGGTCTAGTTGCTCGCTCAGCTAGGATGGGTCATTGCAGGCATTGGAAATGAATGTGCGCCCCCTGAAAATGTTGGTGTGCAATGTCCGTGGGCTAAATGCTCGGGCTAGGAGGAACGCTTTACTTCAGGTGGTGACATCGGCCAAGCCGGCTATTGTATGTCTACAGGAGACTAAATTGCATGATGTATCAGTGAGCATTGTGCGTCAATGCCTCAGAAATAAATATGATAAGTTCTTCTACCTACCGGCGTTAGGCACTCGTGGTGGGATCTTGGTGGCTTGGGATGAATCTATCACCCACCTTTCTAGTCCGCATTATACAAATCATACGTTGACGGCACTAGTCAAGTGCCCAGAGGATGAGAAAGCATGGTGGCTGACGTGTGTCTATGGCCCTCAGGAGGAGGCCGACAAACTTGAGTTCATGCAGGACTTGGTGGATATACGAGATTTACATGGGGGCCTTGGCTAGTGGCTGGAGACTTTAACCTCCTGGCTGGGCAGGAGGACAAGAGAAATGACTTGATCAATCAAAGGATCTTGAGGCGGTTTAGATCTAAACTGAACTTGCTGGAATTGAAGGAGCTATACCTAAATGGGCGGCGGTACACATGGTCCAACGAGAGGGAGAATGCAACACTGGAAAAAATTGATCATGTGTTTGTCTCCAATGAATGGGATGAATCATTCCCATCCTGCTTCCTCTTTGCGCTGCGAACGGTGGTATCGGATCACTGCCCACTGATGCTTGATATGAACACGGAGATTACGACGAGGAAAAGGTTTAAGTTCGAGGCTTTCTGGATCAAGGCGGAGGGTTTCATGGACACAGTGCAGACGGCTTGGGACTCCACTCCGGATGCCTCGAATGACTACCTCACGCTTCACAACAAATTGCGGGCCACGACGGTCAGGCTTCAGAAGTGGAGCAACCGTTGGATTGGGAATGTGAAGTTACAAATATCCATTGTGTTGGAGGTGATAAAACAATTGGATGTCGCCATGGAGTCAAGGCAGCTATCAAATGCGGAGCGTGATCTAAGGCGATGCCTAAAGAGGAAGCTGTTAGGATTGTGCTCCTTAGAAAGAGCTATCGCAAGGCAACGCTCCAGGCTACTGCAACTCCGGGAATGGGATGGGAGCACGAGGCTCTTCCATCAACAAGCGAGCCACGAGTAGAGGAAAAATGTCCTCAGATCGGTGAAATACAATGGGAGCATTTACTCAGGCCGGGAAGAGGTGGCGTCGGCGGTAGATGTGCACTACGGCAGGGCCTTTAGCACCATGGAGCCACGGAGCTACACGCTAAATCTCCATGAGCTAGCACTACAAAAAAAATACACTTCTGTGATGATACGTGTTTGTCACAGTAGGTCGCGTTTTCTGTCATGCATGTACATCCATGACAAATTTATGACAGAATCAAGATAGTCATACCTGTGCTGTCGTAGAAGTGTTCCATGACATTGCCAAAATTATCATCACGGAAGTGTCCACTTCCATGATGATAAATCGCGCATCACAGAAGTGCTTTCGTCAAGGGTGACCGACACGTGGCATCCAGCATAATGAAACGCCGTTAAGCTATCGGGTCGGATTTTGGATCCGATAACCCGTTAACAGCCACGACCAATGCCGATTTTCCACGTGTAGAATTCTCATTGGCTGACGGATCCAACGATCGAGATGGGCCTATGATATGTTGACACATGGACCGGCCCAAAAGTGTCCCAACCGAAGGCCTATAAGATTTAGCGGACCATAATGGGCCGGCCCAGCTAAAGGCCCACAAAATTTAGCGGACCATAATGGGCCGGCCCATCTAAAGGCCCACACGATTTTGCAGACCATAATGGGCCATCCTAGCTAAAGGCCCTCAAGATTTTGCGGACCACAATGGGCCAGCCTAGCTAAAGGCCCACAAGATTCTGCCGACCATAATGGGCCAGCCCAGCTAAAGGTCCAACATTCTTTGTCAAATTGGCCCGTCAACGGCCTGTCCTAAACTTGTCATCAACGTGGCCCATGGTCACTTCTGGCCCGTTAACAGTCCGCTAAGTAATTGGGCCGAATTACGGCCGGTGTATTTCCGGTCTGTTAAAGGCCCGACTTCATTTGGGCCCATTTACAGGCCATCAAAACTTTCGGCCCATAAACGACCGTGAAGGATTTGCGTCATATTCGGCCATGTCTGACATTCGGCCTGTTAGAGGCCCACTATAGCTTTGGGCCACTTTAGGCATGTTGTCATTTTCGGCCTGTTAACGCCGGACGTAAACCATGGGTCATATGTGGCCCAACGTCATATCGGTCCCATTAATGGCCCATATAAAAATGACGATAATCTAGCCCGACCGAACTTCCGGCCTGTTAAAGGCCCGTGTATTAGGTCGGCGCATTTATGGCCCGTCCAAATTTTGGCCTGTTAAAGTCCAGTGGGTTATTTGGCACAATCAGGGCCCAATCTCACTTTTGGTCTATTAAAGGCCCATGTATTTTATGGGCTCGAGATATGTACACCTGTAAACGGCCTATTTTTACTGAGGGCCCAAATTATGTTTAGGTCGGTTAAAGGCCCACTATGGGCACAGGCCTACCAAAAAAATATGAAAGCTTATGCTGATTTAGGCCCAGATATTTTTAGTGGGCTACATGCCAATTTCGGCCCGTAATCGTTTTTAGCCCAATTGGAATGGGCCCAACGAATGTTGGCTTGTTGGGCTCCTATGAAGCTTTCGGCCGATTACATTACTAAGATAAACCTACACTGTACAAAAATAGTGTCGTAATTACTGCAGCCTGAGGCAGCATCATAAATGTTGTATCACAACAAAATAAATTCCAACCATACAACAAAAGGCCTGTTGGCATAAAGTTTATAGTCCTTCCAGATAAAAGCACCATCAGATGTATAGAAGCACAGATCATTTGACCTGAGTGCTAATGTTTCAGGCTATAGAATCTGATGGAGCAGCACGATCTCCACCTTTTTTCTACCATTGCTCTTGAACAACGAAGCGAATGTCTGGTAGTCTGGTTTCAAAACCATTCATATCTTGACGACATTTCTCAACCACTATTCTTGTTTCCGAAACAACGTCCATTAGGGATTGGACTTGTGTCTGAAGCACAGATATATCACTTTGTCTAGCAGGAAGATTTTGTTCAGTAGGCGATTTGGACGAGGTTACCTTGACAACCAACCCAGAATTACGCAGGAAGGTGCTTTTTGCACTGTTAGTGGAGAGATATTGACGCACTGCAGCAAGAGGTGACATTGTACATGTAGTAGCCTCGTCACCTTCAGGTGGTTGTGGCTGTTCAATCATTTGTTCCATAGCTTCCTGAAAGTTTGAACTTGTAGATTAGTGTACCAGATAAGTTACTAATGAGACAAAAACAAACAAAGTAGGTTAAACGTGTATAGATAACTTATTTTGGTGAACTACTGAATACATTAGCATGTATTGTAGTGCCAACTACATAATAAAATCACTTTCGGAACATATGTCCATGTAGCATGCCTGCTCTATTGTCTATTTCCTCACATTCATTGACATCTAAGCATAAAGAGACATGGTTTAAAGTAGGATGAACATAGTATGACATCTGTCGGTGTACAAAAAGAGGGGTACACTTTTTGTACCCCTATAACTGTGCACGGGCAGTCTGAGCCACGGGCACCACCACACCAAGCAAGGCAAGGGAGGTGAGCCAGGTTAAGATCGGAAGCTCAAGAGAACTAGAACAATGCCAAGGCCAAGACAACGAAGAACAAAGGGGACGAAGCGGACTCCCCCGGCAAGATCCTTGCCGGGAGACAGTTTTAGCAACCCCGGCAAGACCCTTGCCGCGGCGACTCGCCCCGCACCTACGGAGCAAATCACCCTTGAGTCCACTGCCCCCAAAGGGCAAGGATTCGGGAGACATCCCCGTGGTGGCATGCAGATCTTTGTGAAGACATTCAAGATCAGATACGCACTAAGGAGACGACAACCCTTGGCGGGATCCCAGCCGAGGAAGACCACAAGGCCCCCCGCAAGCGCCTTGACGGGGATGATAGCAGTCGCCTCGGCAAGACCCTTGCCGGGGCCCCGGCAAGGCCCTTTCCGAGGACACCTGCAGGGCTACCATCAGGCCCACGCCGACTAAACTTCCCACACCACATGCATGCAGCTGCCGACCCAACCAGCTGGGCAGGCACCTGCGTGGCGGCATGCAGATCATCGTGAAGACCCACCACACTGCGCCACCTCAGCTGCCTACCTACCTACATGGCATCACAGGCATCGCTGACCAGGGCGCGTGTCGACACAAGAAGGAGCAGCGACGGACGAGACGGGTTTCTCCCCCGTCCCCAATAAAGCAAGGACAGCCAAGCAAGACGCATTAAATGCGCCTTGTCATGTAATGTGGAGGATAACCTCGCATCACTGTACCCTTTCCACCTCATGTGTGCCACTGTGGCAACCCCTTTTTCTATAAAAGGAGGCCCGAGCCGACCAGGAAAAGGATTCGGCTTTTTGGAGCTCCTCACGCCCCATAGCTAGCTCAAGAACATAGATATACAATCGACCAAAGCAGGAGTAGGGTTTTACGCATCCTCGCGGCCCGAACCTGGATAAACGAACCGTGTGCTATCTATTAGATCCGCTCTCCTCATGATCCCGCGCCTCGCTAACTGTAGTAGGGATTCTTGTGATCCCATAGGTGTCGTTCCGACTGACATCTTTGGCGCGCCAGGTAGGGGAAGCACGCAGTTGTGAGAGTCGGCTTTAGCGGTTAGTTCGACGCTCATCATCATGGCACCCAAGAAGAAGACGACGGTGGTGGTTGGCCAGTCGGAAGTTGGACAGCCCATCCCGACGCGGGCGAACAGCGGACCGGTTGCAGAAAGGACCCGGGGCACTGCTCGCGAACACCAACACCATCCCAGCAGCCGGAGTTTGGGAGGCCGCGATGTTTGTGCGCCTGGTAACGGGCCACACGTCACCAATCCAAAGGTGGAACTAGGCCCTCCGCGGGTGGAGTGGGGCCTTCCAAGGTCATCGCCGCCCCGCTCGAAGGCGACGCAAGGGCCTCCAAGACTCCCACGCCGGCGCCAACAGCGCGCTCCTCCCAGGCAGCGCGCGACGAACGACGTAATCACGCCGAAGATCCCGGGCGTCACCGCGGGAAGAGCCCCGAGCCCCACTCCCAGGACGTAGAAGACCTGCCCGCTCGCCGAGGCACTGGTGAAAATGGCATGCGACTGTGGGGTCGTGATAGAGCTCCTTCTGACATGGTCAGAAGTCGAAGCGCGTCGCGATCTGTGCAGGTTTCGCTGCCACCGACGCCAGCAGAGGCCCTGGCGCACGCGTAGTTGCTCCTCGACTTTCCTCCCACTACGGGGAAACTCAACGAATGGAGAGCCACTATCCGAAGCCTTGTTGCGGTGGCCAACAAAGACGAACCAAGTCCGGTGGGGCCCCCGGGCTGACGCTCCGATGGAGTCCCACGGACCAGTGGTGGAAAAGCTAGCGGTGTCGTGACCACGGTGCACTCACCTCTTCCCCATCCGGTACCGCAGACGCCGGCTCGTCGCAACGTCACGGGCGATGACATCTCCATAGCGTCGTCTAAGCCACGGACCCATTGTGACCAGTGCCAAGTTCTTTGGGAACGAGCCCATGAAGACGCTCGAACTAGTATCGAGCGCCGGTGCGGAGCGCGCCACCAGTCAGACAGGCGAGCAGGGCCTGCTGTGAACCACCCGGCCCCGGAGAGCCCTGGAGGCCTACCTTGAAGGAAATATGCCCTAGAGGCAATAATAATGTTATTATTTTATTTCCTTATATCATGATAAATGTTTATTATTCATGCTAGAATTGTATTATCCGGAAACATAATACTTGTGTGAATACATAAACAAACTAAACGTCACTAGTATGCCTCTACTTGACTAGCTCATTAATCAAAGATGGTTATGTTTCCTAACCATAGACATGTGTTGTCATTTGATTAACGAGATCACATTATTAGGAGAATGATGTGATTGACATGACCCATTCCATTAGCTTAGCACCCGATCGTTTAGTATGTTGCTATTGCTTTCTTCATAACTTATACATGTTCCTATGACTATGAGATTATGCAACTCCCATTTGCCGGAGGAACACTTTGTGTGCTACCAAACGTCACAACGTAACTGGGTGATTATAAAGGTGCTCTACAGGTGTCTCCAAAGGTACATGTTGGGTTGGCGTATTTTGAGATTAGGATTTGTCACTCTGATTGTCGGAGAGGTGTCTATGGGCCCTCTCGGTAATGCACATCACCTAAGCCTTGCAAGAAATGCAACTAATGAGTTAGTTGCGAGATGATGTATTACGGAACGAGTAAAGAGAATTGACGCCAACGAGATTGAACTAGGTATTGAGATACCGACGATCGAATCTCGGGCAAGTAACATACCGATGACAAAGGGAACAACGTATGTTGTTATGCGGTCTGACCTATAAAAGATCTTCGTAGAATATGTGGGAACCAATATGAGCATCTAGGTTCCGCTATTGGTTATTGACCGGAGACGTGTCTCGGTCATGTCTACATTGTTCTTGAACCCGTAGGGTCCGCACGCTTAAGGTTTCGATGACAGTTATATTATGAGTTTATTAGTCTTGATGTACCGAAGTTAGTTCGAAGTCCCGGATATGATCACGGACATAACGAGGAGTCTCGAAATGTTCGAGACATAAAGATTGATATATTGGACGGCTATATTCGTACACCGGAAGTGTTCCGGGGAAGTTTCGCATAAAACCGGAGTACCGGGGGCATACCGGAACCCCCCGGGGGGTTAATGGGCCTCATGGGCCTAAAGTGGAGAAGAGGAGGGGCAGCCAGGGCAGGCCGCGCGCCCCCTCTCCCCCTAGTATGAATTGGACAAGGAGGGAGGGGCGGCGCCCCCCCTTTCCTTCCTCTCTTCTCTATCTTCCTTCGCCCTCTCCTACTTGGACAAGGAAAAAGGAGGGAGTCTTACTCCCAGCAGGAGTAGGACTCCTCCCTGGCGTGCCTCATCATGGCCGGCCACCCCTCTCCCTTGCTCCTTTATATACGGGGGCAGGGGGGCACCTCTAGACAGAACAATTGATCCTTGAGATCTCTTAGCCGTGTGCGGTGCCCCCCTCCACCATAATCCTCGATAATATTGTAGCGGTGCTTAGGCGAAGCCCTGCGACGGTAGAACATCAAGATCGTCACCACGCCTTCGTGCTGACAGAACTCTTCCCCGACACTTTGCTGGATCGGAGTCCGGGGATCGTCATCGAGCTGAACGTGTGCTAGAACTTGGAGGTGCCGTAGTTTTGGTGCTTGACCGGTTGGGCCGTGAAGACGTACGACAACATCAACCGCGTTGTTATACCGCTTCCGCTTTCGGTCTACGAGGGTACGTGGACAACACTCTCCCCTCTCGTTGCTATGCATCACCATGATCTTGCGTGTGCGTAGGAAATTTTTTGAAATTACTACGGTCCCCAACAGTGGCATTCGAGCCTAGGTTTTATGTGTTGATGTTATTTGCACGAGTAGAACACAAGTGAGTTGTGGGCGATATAAGTCATACTGCATACCAGCATGTCATACTTTGGTTCGGCGATATTGTTGGATGAAGCGGCCCGGACCGACATTACGCGTATGCTTACGCGAGACTGGTTCTACCGACGTGCTTTGCACAGAGGTGGCTGGCGGGTGTCAGTTTCTCCAACTTTAGTTGAACCGAGTGTGGCTACGCCCGGTCCTTGCGAAGGTTAAAACAGCACCAACTTGACAAACTATCGTTGTGGTTTTGATGCGTAGGTAAGATTGGTTCTTGCTTAAAGCCCGTAGCAGCCACGTAAAACTTGCAACAACAAAGTAGAGGACGTCTAACTTGTTTTTGCAGGGTATGTTGTGATGTGATATGGTCAAGACATGATGCTAAATTTTATTGTATGAGATGATCATGTTTTGTAACCGAGTTATCGGCAACTCGCAGGAGCCATATGGTTGTCGCTTTATTGTATGCAATGCAACTGCGCTGTAATGCTTTACTTTATCACTAAGCGGGAGCGATAGTCGTGGAATCATAAGATTGGAGAGACGACAACGATGCTATGATGGTGATCATGGTGTCGCGCCGGTGACGATGGTGATCATGACAGTACTTCGGAGATGGAGATCACAAGTACAAGATGACGATGGCCATATCATATCACTTATATTGATTGCATGTGATGTTTATCTTTTATGCATCTTATCTTGCTTTGATTGACGGTAGCATTATAAGATGATCTCTCACTAAATTTCAAGATAAAAGTGTTCTCCCTGAGTATGCACCGTTGCCAAAGTTTGTCGTGCCCAGACACCACGTGATGATCGGGTGTGATAAGCTCTACGTCCATTTACAGCGGGTGCAAGCCAGTTTTTGCACACGCAGAATACTCAGGTTAAACTTGACGAGCCTAGCATATGCAGATATGGCCACGGAACACTGAGACCGAAAGGTCGAGCGTGAATCATATAGTAGATATGATCAACATAGCAATGTCCACCTTTGAAAACTACTCCATTTCACATGATGATCGGTTATGGTTTAGTTGATTTGGATCACATAATCACTTAGAAGATTAGAGGGATGTCTTTCTAAGTGGGAGTTCTTAAGTAATATGATTAATTGAACTTAAATTTATCATGAACTTAGTACCTGATAGTATCTTGCTTGTTTATGTTTGATTGTAGATAGATGGCCCGTGCTGTTGTTCCGTTGAATTTTAATGCGTTCCTTGAGAAAGCAAAGTTGAAAGATGATGGTAGCAATTACACGGACTAGGTCCGTAACTTGAGGATTATCCTCATTGCTGCACAGAAGAATTACGTCCTAGAAGCACCGCTGGGTGCCAGGCCTGCTGCTGGAGCAACACCAGATGTTATGAACGTCTGGCAGAGCAAAGCTGATGACTACTCGATAGTTCAGTGTGACATGCTTTACGGCTTAGAATCGGGACTTCAACGACGTTTTGAACGTCATGGAGCATATGAGATGTTCCAGGAGTTGAAGTTAATGTTTCAAGAAAATGCCTGGATTGAGAGATATGAAGTCTCCAATAAGTTCTATAGCTGCAAGATGGAGGAGAACAGTTCTGTCAGTGAGCATATACTCAAAATGTTTGGGTATAATAATCAATTGATTCAATTGGGAGTTAATCGTCCAGATGATTGCGTCATTGACAGAATTCTCCAATCACTGCCACCTAGCTACAAGAGCTTCGTGATGAACTATAATATGCAAGGGATGAATAAGACTATTCCCGAGCTCTTCGCAATGCTGAAAGTTGCGGAGGTAGAAATCAAGAAGGAGCATCAAGTGTTGATGGTTAACAAAACCACTAGTTTCAAGAAAAAGGGCAAAGGGAAGAAGAAGGGGAACTTCAAGAAGAACAACAAGCAAGTTGCTGCTCAAGAGAAGAAACCGTTATCTGGACCTAAGCTTGAAATTGAGTTCTTCTACTGCAAGCAGACTGGTCACTGGAAGCGGAACTGCCCGAAGTATTTGGCGGATAAGAAGGATGGCAAGGTGAATAAAGGTATATGTGATATTGATATGTACCTTACTAGAGCTCGCAGTAGCACCTGGGTATTTGATACTGGTTCTATTTCTAATATTTGCAACTCGAAATAGGTACTACGGATTAAGCGAACACTGGCGAAGGACGAGGTGACGATGCACGTGGGAAATGGTTCCAAAGTCGATGTGATCGCGGTCGGCATGCTACCTCTACATCTACCATTGGGATTAGTATTAGACCTAAATAATTGTTATTTGGTGCCAGCGTTGAGCATGAACATTATATCTGGATCTTGTTTAATGCGAGATGGTTATTCATTTAAATCAGAGAATAATGGTTGTTCTGTTAATATGAGTAATATCTTTTATGGCCATGCACCCTTGAAGAATGGTCTATTTTTGATGAATCTCGATAGTAGTGATACACATATTCATAATGTTGAAACCAAAAGATGTAGAGTTGATAATGATAGTGCAACTTATTTGTGGCACTGCCATTTAGGTCATATCGATATAAAACGCATGAAGAAACTCCATACTAGTGGACTTTTGGAATCACTTGATTATGAATCACTTGATACTTGCGAACCGTGCCTCATGGGCAAGATGACTAAAACACCATTCTCCGGTACTATGGAGAGGGCAACAGATTTGTTGGAAATCATACATACAAATGTCTGTGGTCCAATGAATGTTGAAGCTCGTGGCAGATACCGTTATTTTCTCACCTTCACAGATGATTTAAGCAGATATGGGTATATCTACTTAATGAAACATAAGTCTGAAACATTTGAAAGGTTCAAAGAATTTCAGAGTGAAGTTGAAAATCATCATAACAAGAAAATAAAGTATCTATAATCTGATCATGGAGGAGAATATTTGAGTTACGAGTTTGGTCTACATTTGAAACAATGCGGAATAGTTTCGCAACTCACGCCACCCGGAACACCACAGCGTAATGGTGTGTCCGAACGTTGTAATCGTACTTTACTTGGTATGGTGCGATCTATGATGTCTCTTACAGATTTACCGCTATCGTTTTGGGTTATGCTTTAGAGACGGCCGCATTCACGTTAAATAGGGCACCATCAAAATCCGTTGAGATGACACCTTATGAATTGTGGTTTGGCAAGAAACCAAAGTTGTCGTTTCTGAAAGTTTGGGCTGTGATGCTTATGTGAAAAAACTTCAACCTGATAAGCTCGAACCCAAATCGGAGAAATGTGTCTTCATAGGATACCCAAAGGAGACTGTTGGGTACACCTTCTATCACAGATCCGAAGGCAAGACATTTGTCGCTAAGAATGGATCCTTTCTAGAGAAGGAGTTTCTCTTGAAAGAAGTGAGTGGGAGGAAAGTAGAACTTGATGAGGTAACTGTACCTGCTCCCTTATTAGAAAGTAGTACATTGCAGAAACCGGTTTCCGTGACACCTACACCAATTAGTGAGGAAGCTAATGATAATGATCACGAAACTTCAGAACAAGTTACTACCGAACCTCGTAGATCAACCAGAGTAAGATCTGCACCAGAGTGGTACGGTAATCCTGTTCTGGAAGCCATGCTACTAGATCATGATGAACCTACGAACTATGAAGAAGCGATGGTGAGCCCAGATTCCGCAAAATGGCTTGAAGCCATGAAATCTGAGATGGGATCCATGTATGAGAACAAAGTATGGACTCTGGTTAACTTGCCCAATGATCGGCAAGCAATTGAGAATAAATGGATCTTCAAGAAGAAGACTGACGCTGACGGTAATGTTACTGTCTACGAAGCTCGACTTGTCGCAAAAGGTTTTCGACAAGTTCAAGGGATTGACTACGATGAGACCTTCTCACCCGTAGCGATGCTTAAGTTTGTCCGAATCATGTTAGCAATTGCCGCATTTTATGATTATGAAATTTGGCAGATGGATGTCAAAACTGCATTCCTGAATGGATTTCTGGAAGAAGAGTTGTATATGATGAAATCGGAAGGTTTTGTCGATCCAAAAGGAGCTAACAAAGTGTGCAAGCTCCAACGATCCATTTATGGACTAGTGCAAGCCTCTCGGAGTTGGAATAAACGCTTTGATAGTGCGATCAAAGCATTTGGTTTTGTACAGACTTTTGGAGAAAGTTGTATTTACAAGAAAGTGAGTGGGAGCTCTGTAGCATTTCTGATATTATATGTAGATGGCATATTACTAATCGGAAATGATATAGAATTTCTGGATATCATAAAGGGATACTTGAATAAGAGTTTTTCAATGAAAGACCTCGGTGAAGCTGCTTACATATTGGGCATTAAGATCTACCGAGATAGATCAAGATGCTTAATTGGACTTTCTCAAAGCACATACCTTGACAAAGTTTTGAAGAAGTTCAAAATGGATCGAGCAAAGAAAGGATTCTTGCCTGTGTTACAAGGTGTGAAATTGAGTAAGACTCAATGCCCGACCAATGCAGAAGATAGAGAGAAAATGAAAGATGTTCCCTATGCTTCAGCCATAGGCTCTATCATGTATGCAATGCTGTGTACCAGACCTGATGTGTATCTTGCTATAAGTCTAGCAGGGAGGTACCAAAGTAATCTAGGAGTGGATCACTGGACAGTGGTCAAGAACATCCTGAAATACCTGAAAAGGACTAAGGATATGTTTCTCGTATATGGAGGTGACAAAGAGCTCATTGTAAATGGTTACCTTGATGTAAGCTTTGACACTGATCCGGACAATTCTAAATCGTAAACCGGATATGTGTTTACATTAAACGGTGGAGCTGTCAGTTGGTGCAGTTCTAAACAAAGCGTTGTGGCGGGATCTACATGTGAAGCGGAGTACATAGCTGCTTCGGAAGCAGCAAATGAAGGAGTCTGGATGAAGGAGTTCATATCCGATCTAGATGTCATACCTAGTGCATCGGGTCCAATGAAAATCTTTTGTGACAATACTGGTGCAATTGCCTTGGCAAAGGTATCCAGATTTCACAAGGGAACCAAGCACATCAAGAGACACTTCAATTCCATCCGGGATCTAGTCCAGGTGGGAGACATAGAGATTTGCAAGATACATACGGATCTGAATGTTGCAGACCCGTTGACTAAGCCTCTTCCACGAGCAAAACATGATTAGCACCAAAGCTCCATGGGTGTTAGAATCATTACCGTGTAATCTAGGTTATTGACTCTAGTGCAAGTGGGAGACTGAAGGAAATATGCCCTAGAGGCAATAATAATGTTATTATTTTATTTCCTTATATCATGATAAATGTTTATTATTCATGCTAGAATTGTATTATCCGGAAACATAATACTTGTGTGAATACATAAACACACTAAATGTCACTAGTATGCCTCTACTTGACTAGCTCATGAATCAAAGATGGTTATGTTTCCTAACCATAGACATGTGTTGTCATTTGATTAACGGGATCACATTATTAGGAGACTGATGTGATTGACATGACCCATTCCATTAGCTTAGCACCCGATCGTTTAGTATGTTGCTATTGCTTTCTTCATAACTTATACATGTTCCTATGACTATGAGATTATGCAACTCCAATTTGCCGGAGGAACACTTTGTGTGCTACCAAACGTCACAACGTAACTGGGTGATTATAAAGGTGCTCTACAGGTGTCTCCAAAGGTACATGTTGGGTTGGCGTATTTCGAGATTAGGATTTGTCACTCCGATTGTCGGAGAGGTATCTCTGGGCCCTCTCGGTAATGCACATCACCTAAGCCATGCAAGCAATGCAACTAATGAGTTAGTTGCGAGATGGTGTATTACGGAACGAGTAAAGAGACTTGCCGGCAACGAGATTGAACTAGGTATTGAGATACCGACGGTCGAATCTCGAGCAAGTAACATACCGATGACAAAGGGAACAAAGTATGTTGTTATGTGGTCTGACCGATAAAAGATCTTCGTAGAATATGTGGGAGCCAATATGAGCATCCAGGTTCCGCTATTGGTTATTGACCGGAGACGTGTCTCGGTCATGTCTACATTGTTCTCGAACCCGTAGGGTCCGCACACTTAAGGTTTCGATGACAGTTATATTATGAGTTTATTAGTTTTGATGTACTGAAGTTAGTTCGGAGTCCCGGATATGATCACGGACATAACGAGGAGTCTCGAAATGTTCGAGACATAAAGATTGATATATTGGACGGCTATATTCGGACACCGGAAGTGTTCCGGGGAAGTTTCGGATAAAATCGGAGTACCGGGGGTTACCGGAACCCCCCGGGGGGTTAATGGGCCTCATGGGCCTAAAGTAGAGAAGAGGAGGGGCAGCCAGGGCAGGCCGCGCGCCCCCTCTCCCCCTAGTCCGAATTGGACAAGGAGGGAGGGGCGGCGCCCCCTTTCCTTCCTCTCTTCTCTCCCTTCCTTCCCCCTCTCCTACTTGGACAAGGAAAAAGGAGGGAGTCCTACTCCCGGTAGGAGTAGGACTCCTCCCTGGAGCGCCTCATCATGGCCGGCCGCCCCTCTCCCTTGCTCCTTTATATACGGGGGCAGGGGGCACCTCTAGACACAACAATTGATCCTTGAGATCTCTTAGCCGTGTGTGGTGCCCCCCTCCACCATAATCCTCGATAATATTGTAGCGGTGCTTAGGCGAAGCCCTCCGACGGTAGAACATCAAGATTGTCGCCACGCCGTCGTGTTGACGGAACTCTTCCCCGACACTTTGTTGGATCATAGTCCGGGGATCGTCATCCAACTGAACGTGTGCTAGAACTCGAAGGTGCCGTAGTTTCGGTGCTTGATCGGTCGGGCCATGAAGACGTACGACTACATCAACCGCGTTGTAATAACGCTTCCGCTTTCGGTCTACGAGGGTAAGTGGACAACACTCTCCCCTCCCGTTGCTATGCATCACCATGATCTTGCGTGTTCATAGGAAATTTTTTGAAATTACTACGTTCCCCAACATACCTTACGAGGTAGGCTGTCCGGTTTTTACCCGTGAGCTGCGGCAGTTCCAGTGGCCCACTCACCGCACCTTCAAACCTGACGTTGGCGAAAAGCACAACGGCAAGACTCACCCGTCTGAGTTCCTCGGCATCTACACCATCGCGATGCAAGCCGCCGGAGCCCGCGACAATAAGGTGCTTGCGAATTACTTTCGATTGGCTCTTAAACCCAACGCCATGTCGTGGTTAATGCACTTGCCGGTAGACTCTATTTCCTCCTGGTCGGATTTGTGCCATGAGTTTGTGGGCACCTTTACTGGAGGTCACCAAGCCCATGGCCAAGCAAGCGACCTGCACGTCATTCCCCAGAAGGGAGGCGAGAGTCTGCGCAAGTATATACAGAGGTTCAACAGGGTACAGTACAACATCCCTGATGTTCACCCTGCCGCCATCATCAGCATGTTCCATCACAACATGCATAACCGCAAGATGCGCAAAGAACTGGCAATGAACAAGGTGAAAGATGTGGCAGAACTCTATGTTCTTGCTGACAGATGTGCCCGAGCTGAGGAGGGAAGGAAGTACCCCGGTGAAGATGCCGGCATGGAAACCGACTCCTCAGATGAGGATACTGCCGCCTCGGCGAAGAAAGGTCGGCGCCGCAACAGGAAGCGCAAAGGTAAAGCTGTGCTTGCCGTCGAGGGATCTGACGACGCCGGCTCCGCCAAGAAAACCAAGGAAGATGACCCCGGCAAGGAAATTGCCGTATGTGTCGCCTGCCAGGCCTTGGCGGCTGCCGAGAAGCCAGGAAACTCCGACAAGCAATACTGCAAGATCCATCGCACCAAAGGCCATGATCTCCAGAACTGCCGGCAGGTTGAGCTCCTTGCTGAGAAGCAGAGGGCTGAATATGAGAGGCGGGACAAGGAGAAAGGCCAGGATGGTGCTGAGTGGTCCGACAAGAAGCGTGACGGCCAGGCGGGCCGTCGCGGCAAGGATAAACAACAGGAGAGGCCCGCCCGGGGCCATGACAAAAAGACAGAAGACGATGATCACGGAGAGGACGATGAGTCTGGTGACCAAGAATTTCAGAAAGCTACAAAGGCCATGTGCGTTGATGGTGGCACCTCGCCGCATACCTCTCACCACCGGCTTAAACGGTGGGCGCATGAGATTACAGCGGCAGAGCCTTCGTTTGATGCCCAAAGACCGCTGAAGTGGTCCAGCACACCTATCATTTTTGACACTGAGGATCACCCTGATCGCACTACTGCGGTCGGGTGCTTGCCATTGTTGGTTTCACCAACAATACGCAACCTCAAGGTGACAAAGATGCTAGTCAATGGCGGGGCCGGTCTGAACTTAATCTCGCCTGACGTGATCGAGAAATTGCAGATTCCTGATGAAGACCTCGAAGAAACGGGCACGTTTCAGGGGGTCAACCCGGGAAGAAGTCAACCAAAGGAAAAAGTCACGTTGCCCGTGACTTTTGGGAGTGATCTGAACTACAGGACAGAAAGGATTGTGTTCGACGTTGCCAAGATCCCCTTGCCTTACAACGGGATCCTTGGCCGCCCAGCGCTGGCCAAGTTCATGGCGGCGTCACATTATGCCTACAACACCCTGAAGATGCCGGGGCCTGTGACGATCATCACCGTCCCATCAGACAAGAATGATGCACTAATTTGCGCTGACGAACTCTACCAACAAGCAGTTGCAGCAGCCGCCACTGCTAAGGCGCTTGCTCCTGTCGCTGGAGCCCCAGGAAGGCAAAAGAAGAAGACCTGTGAGACCTCAGGCACCCACTCCAGCAAGCGCACCTCTTCAGAGTGTAGCGCTCCCGTTGAGGACGTGCTAGAGAGCTCCACCGACAGAAACAAGAAGTCCAGGGCCACACCACCGGGAACCAAGAAGGTTTCTGTCAAGGAGGACGGCACGGGAGGAGCCTTTACCATAAGCTCCACCCTTGACGACAAATAAGAAGATGCGCTCGTCACCTTCCTGCGGGCGAATGTCGATGTGTTTGCATGGCAAGCATCCGACATCCCCGGCGTTCCCGGGGAGGTGATTGACATGACCCATTCCATTAGCTTAGCACCCGATCGTTTAGTATGTTGCTATTGCTTTCTTCATAACTTATACATGTTCCTATGACTATGAGATTATGCAACTCCCGTTTGCCGGAGGAACACTTTGTGTGCTACCAAACGTCACAACGTAACTGGGTGATTATAAAGGTGCTCTACAGGTGTCTCCAAAGGTACATGTTGGGTTGGCGTATTTTGAGATTAGGATTTGTCACTCTGATTGTCGGAGAGGTGTCTCTGGGCCCTCTCGGTAATGCACATCACCTAAGCCTTGCAAGCAATGCAACTAATGAGTTAGTTGCGAGATGATGTATTACGGAACGAGTAAAGAGAATTGCCGCCAACGAGATTGAACTAGGTATTGAGATACCGACGATCGAATCTCGGGCAAGTAACATACTGATGACAAAGGGAACAACGTATGTTGTTATGCGGTCTGACCGATAAAAGATCTTCGTAGAATATGTGGGAGCCAATATGAGCATCTAGGTTCCGCTATTGGTTATTGACCGGAGACGTGTCTCGGTCATGTCTACATTGTTCTCGAACCCGTAGGGTCCGCACGCTTAAGGTTTCGATGATAGTTATATTATGAGTTTATTAGTTTTGATGTACCGAAGTTAGTTCGGAGTCCCGGATATGATCACGAACATAACGAGGAGTCTCGAAATGTTCGAGACATAAAGATTGATATATTGGACGGCTATATTCGGACACCGGAAGTGTTCCGGGGAAGTTTCGGATAAAACCGGAGTACCGGGGAGTTACCGGAACCCCCCGGGGGTTAATGGGCCTCATGGGCCTAAAGTGGAGAAGAGGAGGGGAAGCCAGGGCAGGCGCCGCGCCCCCTCTCCCCCTAGTCCGAATTGGACAAGGAGGGAGGGGCGGCGCCCCCCCTTTCCTTCCTCTCTTCTCTCCCTTCCTTCCCCCTCTCCTACTTGGACAAGGAAAAAGGAGGGAGTCCTACTCCCGGTAGGAGTAGGACTCCTCCCTGGCGCGCCTCATCATGGCCGGCCGCCCCTCTCCCTTGCTCCTTTATATACGGGGCAGGGGGGCACCTCTAGACACAACAATTGATCCTTGAGATCTCTTAGCCGTGTGCGGTGCCCCCCTCCACCATAATCCTCGATAATATTGTAGCGGTGCTTTGGCGAAGCCCTGCGACGGTAGAACATCAAGATCGTCACCACACCGTCGTGCTGACGGAACTCTTCCCCGACACTTTGCTGGATCGGAGTCCGGGGATCGTCATCGAGCTGAACATGTGCTAGAACTTGGAGGTGCCGTAGTTTTGGTGCTTGACCGGTCAGGCCGTGAAGACGTACGACAACATCAACCACGTTGTTATAACGCTTCCGCTTTCGGTCTACGAGGGTACGTGGACAACACTCTCCCCTATCGTTGCTATGCATCACCATGATCTTGCATGTGCGTTGGAAATTTTTTGAAATTACTACGTTCCCCAACAATGGCATCCGAGCCTAGGTTTTATGTGTTGATGTTATTTGCACGAGTAGAACACAAGTGAGTTGTGGGCGATATAAGTCATACTGCTTACCAGCATGTCATACTTTGGTTCGGCGGTATTGTTGGATGAAGCGGCCCGGACCGACATTACGCGTACACTTATGCGAGACTAGTTCTACCGACGTGCTTTGCACACAGGTGGCTGGCGGGTGTCAGTTTCTCCAACTTTTGTTGAACCGAGTGTGGCTACGCCCGGTCCTTGCGAAGGTTAAAACAGCACCAACTTGACAAACTATCGCTGTGGTTTTGATGCGTAGGTAAGATTGGTTCTTGCTTAAAGCCCGTAGCAGCCATGTAAAACTTGCAACAACAAAGTAGAGGACGTCTAACTTGTTTTTGCAGGGTATGTTGTGATGTGATATGGTCAAGACATGATGCTAAATTTTATTGTATGAGATGATCTTGTTTTGTAACCGAGTTATCGGCAACTGGCAGGAGCCATATGGTTGTTGCTTTATTGTATGCAATGCAACTGCGATGTAATGCTTTCCTTTATCACTAAGCGGTAGCGATAGTCATGGAAGCATAAGATTGGCGAGACGACAATGATGCTATGATGGTGATCAAGGTGTCGCGCCGGTGACGATGGTGATCATGACGGTACTTCGGAGATGGAGATCACAAGTACAAGATGACGATGGCCATATCATATCACTTATATTGATTGCATGTGATGTTTATCTTTTATGCATCTTATCTTGCTTTGATTGACGGTAGCATTGTAAGATGATCTCTCACTAAATTTCAAGATAAAAGTGTTCTCCCTGAGTATGCACCGTTGCCAAAGTTCGTCGTGCCCAGACACCATGTGATGATCTGGTGTGATAAGCTCTACGTCCATCTACAACGGGTGCAAGCCAGTTTTTGCACGCACAGAATACTCAGGTTAAACTTGACGAGCCTAGCATATGCAGATATGGCCTCGGAACACTGAGACCGAAAGGTCGAGCGTGAATCATATAGTAGATATGATCAACATAGCAATGTTCACCATTGAAAACTACTCCATTTCATGTGATGATCGGTTATGGTTTAGTTGATTTGGATCACGTAATCACTTAGAAGATTAGAGGGATGTCTTTCTAAGTGGGAGTTCTTAAGTAATATGATTAATTGAACTTAAATTTATCATGAACTTAGTACCTGATAGTACCTTGCTTGTTTATGTTTGATTGTAGATAGATGGCCCGTGCTGTTGTTCCGTTGAATTTTAATGCATTCCTTGAGAAAGCAAAGTTGAAAGATGATGATGATAGCAATTACACGGACTGGGTCTGTAACTTGAGGATTATCCTCATTGCTGCACAAAAGAATTACATCCTGGAAGCACCGCTGGGTGCCAGGCCTGCTGCTGGAGCAACACCAGATGTTATGAACATCTGGCAGAGCAAAGCTGATGACTACTCGATAGTTCAGTGTGCCATGCTTTACGGCTTAGAATCGGGACTTCAACGACATTTTGAACGTCATGGAGCATATGAGATGTTCCAGGAGTTGAAGTTAATATTTCAAGCAAATGCCCGGATTGAGAGATATGAAGTCTCCAATAAGTTCTATAGCTGCAAGATGGAGGAGAACAGTTCTGCCAGTGAGCATATACTCAAAATGTCTGGGTATAATAATCACTTGATTCAATTGGGAGTTAATCGTCTAGATGATTGCGTCATTGACAGAATTCTCCAATCACTGCCACCTAGCTACAAGAGCTTCGTGATGAACTATAATATGCAAGGGATGAATAAGACTATTCCCGAGCTCTTCGCAATGCTGAAAGTTGCGGAGGTAGAAATCAAGAAGGAGCATCAAGTGTTGATGGTTAACAAAACCACTAGTTTCAAGAAAAAGGGCAAAGGGAAGAAGAAGGGGAACTTCAAGAAGAACAGCAAGCAAGTTGCTGCTCAAGAGAAGAAACCGAAATCTGGACCTAAGCTTGAAACTGAGTTCTTCTACTGCAAGCAGACTGGTCACTGGAAGCGGAACTGCCCGAAGTATTTGGCGGATAAGAAGGATGGCAAGGTGAATAAAGGTATATGTGATATTGATATGTACCTTACTAGAGCTCGCAGTAGCACCTGGGTATTTGATACTGGTTCTGTTGCTAATATTTGCAACTCGAAATAGGGACTACGGATTAAGCGAACACTGGCGAAGGACGAGGTGACGATGCACGTGGGAAATGGTTCCAAAGTCGATGTGATCGCGGCCGGCATGCTACCTCTACATCTACCATTGGGATTAGTATTAGACCTAAATAATTGTTATTTGGTGCCAGCGTTGAGCATGAACATTATATCTGGATCTCGTTTAATGCGAGATGGTTATTCATTTAAATCAGAGAATAATGGTTGTTCTGTTAATATGAGTAATATCTTTTATGGCCATGCACCCTTGAAGAATGGTCTATTTTTGATGAATCTCGATAGTAGTGATACACATATTCATAATGTTGAAACCAAAAGATGTAGAGTTGATAATGATAGTGCAACTTATTTGTGGCACTGCCGTTTAGGTCATATCGGTATAAAACGCATGAAGAAACTCCATACTAGTGGACTTTTGGAATCACTTGATTATGAATCACTTGATACTTGCGAACCGTGCCTCATGGGCAAGATGACTAAAACACCATTCTCCGGTACTATGGAGAGGGCAACAGATTTGTTGGAAATCATACATACAAATGTCTGTGGTCCAATGAATGTTGAAGCTCGTGGCAGATACCGTTATTTTCTCACCTTCACAGATGATTTAAGCAGATATGGGTATATCTACTTAATGAAACATAAGTCTGAAACATTTGAAAGGTTCAAAGAATTTCAGAGTGAAGTTGAAAATCATCGTAAGAAGAAAATAAAGTTTCTATGATCTGATCATGGAGGAGAATATTTGAGTTACGAGTTTGGTCTACATTTGAAACAATGCGGAATAGTTTCGCAACTCACGCCACCCGGAACACCACAGCGTAATGGTGTGTCAGAACGTTGTAATCGTACTTTACTTGCTATGGTGCGATCTATGATGTCTCTTATAGATTTACCGCTATCGTTTTGGGTTATGCTTTAGAGACGGCCGCATTCACGTTAAATAGGGCACCATCAAAATCCGTTGAGATGACACCTTATGAACTGTGGTTTGGCAAGAAACCAAAGTTGTCGTTTCTGAAAGTTTGGGGCTGTGATGCTTATGTGAAAAAACTTCAACCTGATAAGCTCGAACCCAAATCGGAGAAATGTGTCTTCATAGGATCCCAAAGGAGACTGTTGGGTACACCTTCTATCACAGATCCGAAGGCTAGACATTTGTCGTTAAGAATGGATCCTTTCTAGAGAAGGAGTTTCTCTTGAAAGAAGTGAGTGGGAGGAAAGTAGAACTTGATGAGGTAACTGTACCTGCTCCCTTATTGGAAAGTAGTACATCGCAGAAACCGGTTTCTGTGACACCTACACCAATTAGTGAGGAAGCTAATGATAATGATCATGAAACTTCAGAACAAGTTACTACCGAACCTCGTAGATCAACCAGAGTAAGATCTGCACCAGAGTGGTACGGTAATCCTGTTCTGGAAGCCATGCTACTAGATCATGATGAACCTACGAACTATGAAGAAGCGATGGTGAGCCCAGATTCCGCAAAATGGCTTGAAGCCATGAAATCTGAGATGGGATCCATGTATGAGAAGAAAGTATGGACTCTGGTTGACTTGCCCAATGATCGACAAGCAATTGAGAATAAATGGATCTTCAAGAAGAAGACTGACACTGACGGTAATGTTACTGTCTACAAAGCTCGACTTGTCGCAAAAGGTTTTCGACAAGTTCAAGGGATTGACTACGATGAGACCTTCTCACCCGTAGCGATGCTTAAGTCTGAACGAATCATGTTAGCAATTGCCGCATTTTATGATTATGAAATTTGGCAGATGGATGTCAAAACTGCAATCCTGAATGGATTTCTGGAAGAAGAGTTGTATATGATGCAATCGGAAGGTTTTGTCGATCCAAAAGGAGCTAACAAAGTGTGCAAGCTCCAGCGATCCATTTATGGACTAGTGCAAGCCTCTCGGAGTTGGAATAAACGCTTTGATAGTGCGATCAAAGCATTTGGTTTTGTACAGACTTTTGGAGAAAGCTGTATTTACAAGAAAGTGAGTGGGAGCTCTGTAGCATTTCTGATATTATATGTAGATGGCATATTACTAATCGGAAATGATATAGAACTTCTGGATATCATAAACGGATACTTGAATAAGAGTTTTTCAATGAAAGACCTCGGTGAAGCTGCTTACATATTGGGCATTAAGATCTACCGAGATAGATCAAGATGCTTGATTGGACTTTCACAAAGCACATACCTTGACAAAGTTTTGAAGAAGTTCAAAATGGATCAAGCAAAGAAAGGATTCTTGCCTGTGTTACAAGGTGTGAAATTGAGTAAGACTCAATGCCCGACCAATGCAGAAGATAGAGAGAAAATGAAAGATGTTCCCTATGCTTCAGCCATAGGCTCTATCATGTATGCAATGTTGTGTACCAGACCTGATGTGTGTCCTGCTATAAGTCTAGCAGGGAGGTACCAAAGTAATCTAGGAGTGGATCACTGGACAGCGGTCAAGAACATCCTGAAATACCTGAAAAGGACTAAGGATATGTTTCTCGTATATGGAGGTGAAAAAGAGCTCATCGTAAATGGTTACATTGATGTAAGCTCTGACACTGATCCGGACGATTCCAAATCGCAAGCTGGATACGTGTTTACATTAAACGGTGGAGCTGTCAGTTGGTGCAGTTCTAAACAAAGCGTTGTGGCGGGATCTACATGTGAAGCGGAGTACATAGCTGCTTCGGAAGCAGCAAACGAAGGAGTCTGGATGAAGGAGTTCATATCCGATCTAGATGTCATACCTAGTGCATCGGGTCCAATGAAAATCTTTTGTGACAATACTGGTGCAATTGCCTTGGCAAAGGTATCCAGATTTCACAAGAGAACCAAGCACATCAAGAGACACTTCAATTCCATCCGGGATCTAGTCCAGGTGGGAGACATAGAGATTTGCAAGATACATACGGATCTGAATGTTGCAGACCCGTTGACTAAGCCTCTTCCACGAGCAAAACATGATCAGCACCAAAGCTCCATGGGTGTTAGAATCATTACCGTGTAATCTAGATTATTGACTCTAGTGCAAGTGGGAGACTGAAGGAAATATGCCCTAGAGGCAATAATAATGTTATTATTTTATTTCCTTATATCATGATAAATGTTTATTATTCATGCTAGAATTGTATTATCCAGAAACATAATACTTTTGTGAATACATAAACAAACTAAATATCACTAGTATGCCTCTACTTGACTAGCTCATTAATCAAAGATGGTTATGTTTCCTAACCATAGACATGTGTTGTCATTTGATTAACGGGATCACATTATTAGGAGACTGATGTGATTGACATGACCCATTCCATTAGCTTAGCACCCGATCGTTTAGTATGTTGCTATTGCTTTCTTCATAACTTATACATGTTCCTATGACTATGAGATTATGCAACTCCCGTTTGCCGGAGGAACACTTTGTGTGCTACCAAACGTCACAACGTAACTGGGTGATTATAAAGGTGCTCTACAGGTGTCTCGAAAGGTACATGTTGGGTTAGTGTATTTCGATATTAGGATTTGTCACTCCGATTGTCGGAGAGGTATCTCTGGGCCCTCTCGATAATGCACATCACCTAAGCCTTGCAAGCAATGCAACTAATGAGTTAGTTGCGAGATGATGTATTACGGAACGAGTAAAGAGACTTGCCGGCAACGAGATTGAACTAGGTATTGAGATACCGACGATCGAATCTCGGGCAAGTAACATACCGATGACAAAGGGAACAAAGTATATTGTTATGCGGTCTGACCGATAAAAGATCTTCGTAGAATATGTGGGAGCCAATATGAGCATCCAGGTTCCGCTATTGGTTATTGACCGGAGACGTGTCTCGGTCATGTCTACATTGTTCTCGAACCCGTAGGGTCCGCACACTTAAGGTTTCGATGACAGTTATATTATGAGTTTATTAGTTTTGATGTACCGAAGTTAGTTCGGAGTCCCGGATATGATCACGGACATAACGAGGAGTCTCGAAATGTTTGAGACATAAAGATTGATATATTGGACGGCTATATTCGGACACCGGAAGTGTTCCGGGGAAGTTTCGGATAAAACCGGAGTACCGGGGGTTACCGGAACCCCCCGGGGGGTTAATGGGCCTCATGGGCCTAAAGTGGAGAAGAGGAGGGGCAGCCAGGGAAGGCCGCGCACCCCCTCTCCCCCTAGTCCGAATTGGACAAGGAGGGAGGGGCGGCGCCCCCTTTCCTTCCTCTCTTCTCTCCCTTCCTTCCCCCTCTCCTACTTGGACAAGGAAAAAGGAGGGAGTCCTACTCCTGGTAGGAGTAGGACTCCTCCCTGGAGCGCCTCATCATGGCCGGCCGCCCCTCTCCCTTGCTCCTTTATATACGGGGGAAGGGGGCACCTCTAGACACAACAATTGATCCTTGAGATCTCTTAGCCGTGTGCGGTGCCCCCCTCCACCATAATCCTCGATAATATTGTAGCGGTGCTTAGGCGAAGCCCTCCGACGGTAGAACATCAAGATTGTCGCCACGCCGTCGTGTTGACGGAACTCGTCCCCGACACTTTGTTGGATCAGAGTCCGAGGATCGTCATCCAGCTGAACGTGTGCTAGAACTCGAAGGTGCCGTAGTTTCGGTGCTTGATCGGTCGGGCCATGAAGACGTATCACTACATCAACCGCGTTGTTATAACGCTTCCGCTTTCGGTCTACGAGGGTACGTGGACAACACTCTCCCCTCTCCTTGCTATGCATCACCATGATCTTGCGTGTTCGTTGGAAATTTTTTGAAATTACTATGTTCCCCAACATACCTTACGAGGTAGGCTGTCCGGCTTTTACCCGTGAGCTGCGGCAGTTCCAGTGGCCCACTCACCGCACCTTCAAACCTGACATTGGCGAAAAGCACAATGGCAAGACTCACCCGTCTGAGTTCCTCAGCATCTACACCATCACGATGCAAGCCGCCGGAGCTCGCGACAATAAGGTGCTTGCGAATTACTTTCGATTGGCTCTTAAACCCAATGCCATGTCGTGGTTAATGCACTTGCCGGTAGACTCTATTTCCTCCTGGTCGGATTTGGGCCATGAGTTTGTGGGCGCCTTTACTGGAGGTCACCAAGCCCATGGCCAAGCAAGCGACCTGCATGTCATTCCCCAGAAGGGAGGCGAGAGTCTGCGCAAGTATATACAGAGGTTCAACCGGGTACAGTACAACATCCCTGATGTTCACCCTGCCGCCATCATCAGCATGTTCCATCACAACATGCATAACCGCAAGATGCGCAAAGAACTGGCAATGAACAAGGTGAAAGATGTGGCAGAACTCTATGTTCTTGCTGACAGATGTGCCCGAGCTGAGGAGGGAAGGAAGTACCCCGGTGAAGATGCCGACATGGAAACCGACTCCTCAGATGAGGATACTGCCGCCCCGGCGAAGAAAGGCCGGCGCCGCAACAGGAAGCGCAAAGGTAAAGCTGTGCTTGCCGTCGAGGGATTTGATGACGCCAGCTCCGCCAAGAAAACCAAGGCAGATGACCCCGGCAAGGAAATTGCCGTATGTGTCGCCCGTCGGGCCTTGGCGGCTGCCGAGAAGCTAGGAAACTCCGACAAGCAATACTGCAAGATCCATCGCACCAAAGGCCATGATCTCTAGAATTGCTGACAGGTTGAGCTCCTTGCTGAGAAGCAGAGGGCTGAATATGAGAGGCGGGACAAGGAGAAAGGCCAGGACGGCGCTGAGGGGTCCGGCAAGAAGCGTGACGGCCAGGCGGGCCGTCGCGGCAAGGATAAACAGCAGGAGAGGCCCGCCCGGGGCCATGACAAAAAGCCAGAAGACGATGATCACGGAGAGGACGATGAGTCTGGTGACCAAGAATTTCAGAAAGCTACAAAGGCCATATGCATTGATGGCGGTGCCTCGCTGCATACCTCTCACCACCGGCTTAAACGGTGGGCGCGTGAGATTACAGCGGCAGAGCCTTCGTTTGATGCCCAAAGTCCGCTGAAGTGGTCCAGCACACCTATCATTTTTGACACTGAGGATCACCCTGATCGCACTACTGCGGTCGGGTGCTTGCCATTTTTTGTTTCACCAACAATACGCAACCTCAAGGTGACAAAGATGCTAGTCGATGGCGGGGCCGGTCTGAACTTAATCTCGCCTGACGTGATCGAGAAATTGCAGATTCCTGATGAAGACCTCGAAGAAACGGGCACGTTTCAGGGGGTCAACCCGGGAAGAAGTCAACCAAAGGGAAAAGTCACGTTGCCCGTGACTTTTGGGAGTGATCTGAACTACAGGACAGAAAGGATTGTGTTCGATGTTGCCAAGATCCCCTTGCCTTACAACGGGATCCTTGGCCGCCCAGCGCTGGCCAAGTTCATGGCGGCGTCACATTATGCCTACAACACCCTGAAGATGCCGGGGCCTGTGACAGTCATCACCATCCCCTCCGATAAGAAAGATGCGCTGATTTGCGCTGACCAACTCTACAACAAGCAGTTGGAGCAGCTGCCGCCACTAGGGCACTTGCTCCTGCCACTGGAGCCCCGGGAGGGAAGAAGAAGAAGAAGACTGGTGAGACCTCGGACACGCCACTCCGGCAAGCGCACCTCTTCGGAGTGTAGTGCTCCCATCGAGGACGTGCCATAGAGCTCCACCGGCAGAAACGAGAAGTCCAGGGCCACACCGCCGGGAACTAAGAAGGTTTTTGTCAAGGAGGATGGCACATGAGGGGCTTTCACCATAAGCTCCACCCTTGACGACAAATAGGAAGACGCGCTCGTTACCTTCCTGCGGGCAAATGTCGATGTGTTCGCATGGCGAGCATCCGACATCCCCGGCGTTCCCAGGGAGGTGATTGAGCACCACCTTGCTGTCTATCCTCATGCATCGCCCGTCAAGCAGAAGGTCAGAAAACAAGCCTTGGAACGACAAGAGTTCATCACAGAGGAGATCCGGAAACTGGAAGCAACGGGTTTGGTAAGAGAAGTGCTCCATCCAACATGGTTGGCCAATCCGGTGGTAGTGCGCAAGGCAAATGGGAAGTGGAGGCTGTGTATTGATTACACAGATATCAATAAGGCTTGTCCCAAAGACCCCTTGCCGTTGCCGCGCATCGACCAGATTGTTGACTCCACAGCTGGGTGTGATCTGTTGTCATTCCTCGATGCCTACTCCGGCTACCACCAGATATTCATGACAAGAGAAGATGAAGAGAAAACGGCATTCATCACCCCATGTGGTACGTATTGTTTTATACGGATGCCTTTCGGGTTAAAGAGTGCTGGTTCAATGTTTGCAAGGGCGGTCCAGATTGGTTTTGAACCCCAGCTCCATAGAAATATGGAAGCTTATATGCATGATATAGTGGTCAAAACCAAGAACAGGGCAACCCTCATATCAGATTTACAAGAAACATTTGCAAACCTACGCAAGATCAATCTCAAGCTGAATCCTGAGAAGTGCGTCTTCGGCGTCCCGTCTGGCAAGCTTCACGGGTTCTTTGTGTCACAGCGTGGGATAGAGGCCAATCCGGACAAGATCAAAGCTATAGAGCAGATTGAAGGACCCAAGCGAGTCAAGGATGTGCGTCGGCTTGCTGGTTGCGTTGCCGCCATGAGCAGGTTCATTTCCAAGTCCGCCGAGCGCGCCCTTCCCTTTTTCAAGATTTTGAAAAAGGCGGGCCCGATGGAGTGGAGGCCAGAAGCCGAAGCAGCATTGCAAGATTTGAAGAGGTATCTTTCCTCCACGCCAGTACTAGTTGCGCCTAGGCCACAAGAACCATTGCTGCTATACCTGGCGACAACGAACCAGGTGGTCAGCGCCGCGCTAGTGGCACAGAGAGAAATTGATGACAAGGTGATAGCAGCGACAGAGCCTGATATCGTGGGTGCAGAGACGACACGGCCGGTTGGAGTGCTGCCAAGGAAGAAAATGATGCAGCACCCGGTCTACTTTGTTAGCTCCTCTTGCAGGGGGCTAGATCAAGGTACTCCGGTGTGCAGAAATTGCTCTTCGACCTTCTTATGGCCTCGAGGAAGCTGCGTCACTACTTCCAGGCACACAAGATCACTGTCGTCACTCCCCTCCCTCTACAACGGATATTGCACAATCCAGATGCAACGGGAAGAATTGTAGAGTGGGCACTGGAGTTGTCCAGCTTTGGACTCAAGTTTGAAAGTACCTCGACAATCCAAAGCCGAGTCCTAGCAGAGTTCGTTGCAGAATGGACCGCGACGCCTGATCATGAAGAAGCCCAGGAGACTGCTCTCCCTGGCAAAGAGGCAAGTTGTGACTGGATCATGTACTTTGATGGAGCTTTCTCCTTACAGGGCGCCGGGGCTGGCGTGCTACTTGTCGCGCCCACCGAAGAGCACCTCAAGTACGTGGTCCAGATGCACTTCCCCAGGGAGGTATCAACGAACAATACTGCCGAATATGAGGGCTGCTTGCTGGTCTTAGGATCGCGGCAGACCTCGGAATCGAAAAACTCATTGTCAGGGGCGACTCGCAACTTGTCGTCAAACAAGTCAACAAAGATTACCAAAGCCTGTTGATAAAGGCCTACGTCGATGAAGTGAGAAAGCTGGAAGAGCGTTTTGATGGTATACAGGCGGAGCACATTCCTCGAGCAGAGAACAACATCGTCGATTACCTGTCAAAGCGCGCTGCCCTCAAGCTACCTGTGGAACCAGGTATCTTTGTGCTTCAGCTAACTCAGCCATCCGTTGATCCATCAACAGAGAAAAACAAGAGGAGGAAATCAGGTCCCGGCAAGTACTTTCCCGCCGAGCTCCCCAGAGCCGCCGGCAAGGATATTGCCGGGGACACTGAGCTCGCCACGGGACGGCTAGCTCTGGCGGAGCGTCAAGCTCTTGCCGTCGAGACAGCCGCTCCTATGGCGGAGGAAATGCCTTTAGTCCTCGCCGCCGAGCCCCAGGCTCTAGCGTGGGCACAACATACCGTCCGATTCCTCCAAACAGGGGAACTTCCTGAGGAGCAGGAAGAAGCGGAAAAAGTAGCCCGTCGCTCTACTATGTACCAGTTCGTCGATGACGTCCTGTACAGAAAGAGACCGAACGGCATGAAATTGAAGTGTATCCCTCGAGAGGAAGGACTGGGGCTGTTGGCGGAGATACATGGAGGCATATGTGGATCCCACATCGGGTCAAGGACCCTTGCTGGCAAAGCATTTCGGCAAGGCTTCTTCTGGCCCACCGCCCTCCAGGATGCGACGACACTAGTCACCAGGTGTGAAGCGTGTCAGTTCCATTCAAAGAAGCTTCATCAGCCAGCTCAAGCCCTTCAAACCATTCCTCTCTCCTGGCCTTCTCGGTCTGGGGGCTCGACATACTGGGCCCTTTCCCCCGCGCTGTCGGGGGCTTTGAGTACTTGTACGTCGCAATCGACAAGTTCACAAAGTGGCCAGAGGTGGAAGCAGTGAGGAAGGTCACAGCACAGCCAGCCGTCAAATTCTTCAAGGGACTAGTGTGCCGTTTTGGTGTACCCAACAGGGTCATTACCGACAACGGCACACAGTTCACAAGCCGCACCTTAATGCAATATACCCAAGACCTCGGTAGCAAAGTTTGTTTCGCTTCCGTTGCTCCACCACGAAGCAATGGTCAAGCTGAGAGAGCAAACGCTGAAGTACTTGCGAGGCTTAATGAGCAAAGACCTTAAGCCTCGCAGTACTTCAGCGTTTGCTCTTTGGTCGATCAGAATGACGCCAAATTGAGCCATCAGACAGACACCTTTTGCCCTAGTATATGGGGCAGAAGCAGTTCTCCCCACGAAACTCATATACGGGTCACCTCGAGTGCTCGCTTATGATGAGCTTGAGCAAGAGCACCTGCGGCAAGATGACGCAACGCTCCTTGAGGAAGATCTTCTTTGGGCGGCTGTGAGAGCAGCGCGCTACTAGCAAGCCTTACGCCGCTACCATAGCCGCAAGGTTCATGCCCGAAGCTTTGAGGAAGGCGACCTTGTTCTTCGGCGCGTTCAATCGGCCAAGAATTCCAACAAGTTGACGCCAAAGTGGGAAGGCCCTTATCGGGTAATATGAGTCACCAGGCCCGGCGCAGTCCGCCTGGAGACCGAAGGTGTCATTCCGGTGAGTAACTCCTGGAACATTGAGCATCTTCGCAAGTTTTACCCGTGAGGTGCGGCTTGCCGGGCCCCCCGGCAAGCCACCTTTTGTACGAGCCTTGTTGATGACGCATGTAACCCTTTGTACAAAGCCAGGCGCAGACCCTGAGCATAAATAAATGAAGCGATGGCGCCCTAAGTTATAGCATGCATGCTAGGTCGAGTCTCGTCCTTGGTTAGGGTTGATAGTGCTTAGCGGTGGCTAACCCCTAGCTTAGAGGTCGAGTTTGCGTCTCTTTGTCTTTCTTTTGTCTTCTTTGGTTCGCAGGACACATAGATATCCTTGCCGAACCACTAGAAAAAAAAGAGGAACAGATCGGCATCTAGGCCCCGGCAAGCCAGTATTGCCGGGGGCTGCAAGAGCAAAGATTCACCCACGGCAAACCAGGGTTGCCGGGGACTGCAACTTCAGATAAGTTCTTCATCCCTTATCATGCATTCCATTATGGACTGAGGTATGTGAAACCTCATTTTTCCTTAAGCTATCGTGCTCCCCTAACTCTAGGCCCTATGGCTCGTTCCTGGGACCAAGTTTGGTCATAGTCTCGGCAGCGAGAGGATGAAACAAGGATCCTGAACCCGCCTCATCCCTGCCTCCGCCAAAAGCGTGAGAAAGGTCGAGCGAAGTGGGGAGACGGCAAGGCCTGTTGCCGGGCGAGAAAATGTTTATCTTAGAGATATCAAGGATTTACTCCTTATCGTGGGTTCCACCCACAAACAAATGACCCGGCAAGCATCCCTTTTTCATTAAAAACATTCCACTCAGGTATAGTCCATAGGGAATGAAAAACATGAATGATGGGATTACAAGTTTTAAATTCAACAAAGGCCCGAAGGCTTACAAACTAAAAAGAGATAAGGTGCCCGTAATCCCTTTCTTGTCCCTCTCCTCAGGAGGCAGGTCAAGGAGGCGAGAAGGGCAAAAGGAGCACCTAGGCAAGCTACGGGTGGCAAAAGACGCAGAGAGAACATCTTAGTGGTCGTCCGAAGGCTGGATGGTGATGGCGGCGCCGGAAGCAGAGCTCGAAGACAAGGCGCCAGGAAGTCAGCACGCGTCGAAGGCATCGGTGCCCGCGTACTCCGACTTGACGGCCTTGCCGCCCGCCCTCTTCCTCTTCCGCGGCCTCCCAATGCTAGCCGCCCAAGGAGACGGCCCCGAGAAGTTCAAGGAGCCGGCGACACGGACGATGGGGTCGCCGGTGCCGCACGGAGCGGCACCCGACACCTAGTCGGACCCGTCATCCTGCCGCCTACTACCCTCGTCGTCGCTACCGCTGCCCTCCTCGTCACTCCCGCCCGAGGAGGAGTCTTCACTATCAGAAGAGCTCTCCACGCAGCACCTTGTACGGGTCCCAAAGAGCCCGAAGACCTTGACGGAGAGAAGGCCACCCTCCATCGGCTTAAAATGGAGAGTGAGCCCCTCCGTCAAGTTGTGGATATGAGCAAACGTCTTCCATCCCCGATGAAGATACATCACGTGGGGAGCGGGGAAGTCGACGCGGACCCGCGTGCCACTGATCCCACAACCCCTCATGTGCAGCCGCAATGACTCCGGCAGGTCCAGCTCCATCTCCCGCGCAAATGGAGTCGGGAGACGAAGGCGACGGCGCGGCGGCTGGCGTAGCCTGACGAAGAATCTTACCGCGATAAAAACCGCCCCGCCTGCCCGTGCACCGTTTCTGGGCCTAGCCCAACAACACTTTGCGCTTATGTGTGGCCCAGTCCCGGGGGCTCCTGTCGGTGTACAAAAAGAGGGGTACACTTTTTGTACCCCTATAACTGTGCATGGGCAGTCTGAGCCACGGGCACCACCACACCAAGCAAGGCAAGGGAGGTGAGCCAGGGTAAGACCGAAGCTCAAGAGAACTAGAACAACACCAAGGCCAAGGCAACGAAGAACAAAGGGGACGCAGCGGACTCCCCCGGCAAGATCCTTGCCGGGAGACAGTTTTAGGAACCCCGGCAAGACCCTTGCCGCGGAGACTCGCCCCGCGCCTACGGAGCAAATCACCCTTGAGTCCACTGCCCCCAAAGGGCAAGGATTCGAGAGACATCCCAGTGGTGGCATGCAGATCTTTGTGAAGACATTCAAGGTCAGATACGCACTAAGGAGATGACAACCCTTGGCGGGATCCCAGCCGAGGAAGACCACAAGGCCCCTGGCAAGCGCCTTGCCGGGGATGACAGCAGGCGCCTCGGCAAGACCCTTGCCGGGGCCCCGGCAAGGCCCTTGCCGGGGACACCCGCAAGGCCACCATCAGGCCCACGCCGACTAAACCTCCCACACCGCATGCATGCAGCTGCCGACCCAACCAGCTGGGCAGGAACCTACGTGGCGGCATGCAGATCTTCGTGAAGACCCACCACTGCGCCACCTCAGCTGCCTGCCTACCTACATGGCATCATAGGTATCGCTGGCCAGGGCGCGTGTCGACACAAGAAGGAGCAGCGGCAAACGAGACAGGTTTCTCCCCCGTCCCCGATAAAGCAAGGACACCTAAGCAAGACGCATTGAATGCGCCTTGTCATGTAATGCGGAGGATAACCTCGCATCACTGTACCCTTTCCACCTCCTGTGTGCCACTGTGGCAACCCCTTTTTCTATAAAAGGAGGCCCGAGGTGACCAGGAGAAGGATTCGGCTTTTTGGAGCTCCTCATGCCCCATAGCTAGCTCAAGAACATAGATATACAATCGACCAAAGCAGGAGTAGGGTTTTACGCATCCTCGCGGCCCAAACCTGGATAAACGAACCGTGTGCTATCTGTTAGATCCGCTCTCCTCACGGCCCCGCGCCCCGCTAACCCTAGTAGGGATTCTTGTGATCCCATAGGTGTCGTTCCCACCGACAACATCATTCATATCATGGGCAAACAAATATAAAACAAACATGCTATTTTATCATTGTGTGCGCACGTGAACATAACAACTAGATTACAGATCAAGACCAAAAGAATATCCTTCATATCTTTTAAACCATGTAAGGTGAAATGATACGTTAAGACAACTGTGAATAAAAGTGAACAGAGTAACTGACATTGGCTGCAAACCAAGTAGTTAAATGAACACATAACAGTACAAATCAGTTCAAGGCAGGAGGAGTAAGGACTTACAACAGCGGCTTGAACTGGTGTGCTCATGCCCTTCATCTTGCTGGTGTGGCAATCCTTGAAGATTTGCATTGCATTCGGTTCAGGTTCTTTTTGGTCCGCACGGGATTTCCTCTGTATTTGGAACAAGTCAATATAGATACGATAATATGGCACAAAAAGAAGAAGGAAGTAGCAGCTATTTACAAGAGCCTCGCAGTGTGCAATATAGCTACGAGATCATGTGGTCTGTTGGAATTTCACTTTAGAATGGTTGGTTTTGTTCTTCAACGAGTTAGCCTAGAAGAAGATACACTTGTAAGGCACATACATAAATACAAGTTCAATATGTGGTCTGATCAAATACATATAGCCTACCGATACTTTGGATCAGACCAGTGTTTAAAGAGGGTTGTCCAGTCTTCATCTGTAATATATTCCACTGGAGATGTTTGGGCGATTTCATTGTTAGCCTTGCCTTCAAAGTGAGATTTTCTAAGGTGGTACTGATACTGTCGCAGAGCAGACTGAAAAACATGAGTGCATGCTTGTCTAGTTGCGTCATCTTTCGGATCCAACTTGAACCTCATCTGTTGAAAATAGAATGTGAGTCTTATTAGGAGGAAGCTAGAAAGTATGGGACAGAGCAAGACAATATTACTAATTGTGCTGAATAACATTACTTACGGATAAATGGTCAAGGAAGGTGTTAAACTGGGAATAGTCTTTCTCATTCCTGTACTGGATCCACGTTGGGAGGATACGTGCATGACACCTAACGGCAACGGCTGCCTCTGATACTAACTTGGATGACAATGTAGAATCACGTGGCCTTTTTAAACCTGCCTCAAAATGGATCTCCATTCTTCCTCCTTTGGATTTTGTTAATCTGTCAAGCATTATCCCTGATGTCTGTTTCCACTTGCGCCGTGGTGCTAGTTCAACAACGAATATGGAAAGTGTTAGTGTACATCAAACTGTGAGAGTACATATAAAGGAGCATGCAACTGCAACTTGACTCGGTCAGGTACCGTCTTGGTGTTGATGCTCATGAGGTTCATCTGATCTTGCCAAGTCCTGTTGTGTCAGCAGTGCTTCGGAAGTAGTGTTAGGTGTGAAGGCAGCTTGGGAACTGGCTAGTTCTGGAGCAAACGAACGAGTAACTGGTTGAGATGTTGGTACAATTGAAGCGGATGTTGCAGCTGGTGGAGCAGGTGATACTATGTTTGAAGATTTAGCCGGTGGACTTGGACCTTCTACTACACTATAAGTACCAGCAGAATCTCAACGGTAGAACCTTTTCCGTTTCACCGGACGAGTAATAGCATTCCCTACTATATTATTTTCCTTGCTCTTTTTTGACTTTGCCATGTCAAGCTGTACCCACAACACAAAAGAATAAAATCACTCTTTAGAAGTCATTGATGCATGATACAGACAAGCAATACTTTGATGTAAGACAACCGTATGAGGATGGAATATGTAAGAAAAACAGGACGGCATGACATATTCACAGCTACGATGTGCAAACTAAGCAGAAGGATTTTCAAGAAAATAGGAGTAATGCAAGCTAGACACCATATGAAAGATGCAACCAATATTACTCTGCCAAGTTAAATTGTCTTGTCATAAGTGGCAATTCGAAAAATTAGAAGCAGTACAACATAGAAATCAATGCAAGATGCAACCACTATCAAACTGCCATGTTAAAAGCGTCCAATCATGAGTGACTGATGCGGGATACACAACAGCAGTAATTTGATGTAAGAACATGGTATTATAGATAGATGAAGTGTATTCTAGACACAGAAAACCATGTCATATGCACATGTAGAACGTATAAACTCAGCAGGTGCAATTTAATCAAAATCGAAGAAATACAGGCTAGACAACATATGCAACATGAAACCAATTATCACACTGTCAACTTAGAGCAAGCACCTGCGATGGTGGAGTACGGGAGATGAACTCATCATGTAGACTTGGGACTTCAACTTCATTAGCAGTAGCAGTGGAAAATCTAGAGAGTCTCTGTTTGCGTCGGTGTGGAGGACCACCAACATCCCCTAACTTACTCTTTTCCTTCCTATTTTCTGATATTGCCTTATGAAGTCAAAACCACAAGAAGATGAATAAAATTAGCTCTGCATAACTGGTTGATGCATGATATAGATGAACACTACTTTGATGTAAGGCAAGCGCAGGATAGGAGGATGGAATATATACAAAAAAGACAGTGTTTCATATTCACACGTACGATAGTGTGTCTTATGGGTAAGTAATCGTTGCAGGTATAAGTTGTAAGCTACGCAGATGCAATTCAACATAATCAGAAGCAATACAAACTAGACATCATACGGAAAACGCAACCACGTATAACAGTTCCAAGTAAGAGCAAGCACCGGTGATGGTGGAGTAGGGGAGATGTGCTCATCATGTACATGTATGTTCTAGAAACAGGAACACGTGTCATATTCACAGGCATTATGTGTAAACTAAGCCAATACAATTCAAGTTAGAAGCAATACAAGATAGACATCATATGCAACATGCAACAACATATAATAGTGTCAAGTTAGAACAAGCACCTGTGATGGTGGAGTAGGGGAGTCATCATCTACATAGCTATGTTGACTATCCAGCCTTGTGTTGTCTTGCGAATCTTGTTGGGAGGATGGCGGAGTAGAATCTATAGAGACCCCCTGTTTGAGTTGCTCCGAAGGACCACCATCATCCACTGCCGGACTAATTTCCTTCAGCTGTAATGATTTTGCATTGTGAAGTCAACCCAATAAGAAAAAGGGATTAGAAACACTGCAAGACACCATATGGAAGGTGCAATCAATATCACTCTGCAGGGTTAAAACTGTCTCATCATAGGTGGCGTTCATCAAACTAGAAGCAATACATGCTAGAAATCATATTCAAGACGCAAACCAATATCACACTGCCAACTTAAAGGTGTCCCATCATAAGTGACTGATGCAGGATACACAAGAAGAGTAGTTTCATGTAAGAACATGGTGTGATAGACAGATATAGTATGTACCAAAAACAGGAAAGCGTGTCATATTCACATGTATCATGTGTAAGCTAAGCAGATGCAGTTTACACTAATTAGGAGCAATACGAGCTAGACACCATATGCAACATGCAACCAGATATCACACTGCCAAGTTAGAGCAAGCACCTTGGATGGTGGAGTAGGGGAGCGGAGACTTGGACCTTGTAATGCACTATCAGTACAAGGAGAATCGGTACAGATGCTCCATTTACGTTGCTGCAGAGGACCACCATCATCGCCTTCCTTACTCTTTTCCTTCCTCTTTCTTGATTTTGCCTTGTCAAGTCAAACCCACAAGAAAAAGGAATAAAATTTGCTCTTCAGAACTCATTGATGCATGATACTGACGAACACTACTTTCATGTAAGGCAGCCGCATGATAGGAGGATGGAATATGTATGAAAAACAGGACGGCGTGACATATTGACATGTATGATGTATAAAGTGTAAACTAAGCACAAGGTGCTTGAACTTGTTAGAATCGATGCAAGCTAGAAACCATATGAAAGATGAAACCAATATCACTCTGCCAAATTAAAAGGGTGCCCTAACAAATGTATTTGACCAAATTAGAAGCAATACATGGCAACAGGCTAGAAATAATATGCAATATGCAACGAATAAAGGTGACTCATCGTAAGTGATTGATGCAGGATACAGAAGAGAGGTAGTTTCATGTAAGAACAAGGTTAACACATAGATGTAGTGTGTACCAAAAATAGGAAGGCATGTCATATTCACAGGTATAGTGTGTAAACTAAGCAGATGCAATTTACCCTAATTAGAAGCATTACAAGCTAGACACCGTATGCAACATGCAACCACATATCACACTGCGAAGTTAGAGCAAGCACCTGTGATGGTGGTGTAGGGGAAGTGCGGTCTTCAGGTACAGAGCTACGTTCAATATCTTCATTTAGGCTTGCTGTTTCTTGAGAATCATGTGGAGAGGATGAAATTGCATTCTTTATAAGAGTATTGCGTCTCATATTAACCAACGCGCGTGACTGTCTCATCATAAGCGATAGACGCAGGATACACAAGAACAGTAGTTTGATGTAAGAACATGGTGTGATAGGCAGATGTAGTATGTACCAAAAACAGGAAGGCGTGTCATATTCACATGTATAATGTGTAAGCTAAGGAGATGCAATTTAACAAATTAGGAGCATTGATGAGGGATACACAAGAAAAGTAGTTTGATGTAAGAACATGGTTAATAGAAAGACGTAGTATGTACCGAAAACAGGAAGGCATGTCATATTCACAGGTATAATGTGTTAACTAAGCAGATGCAATTTACCCTAATTAGAAGCATTACAAGGTACGACACCATATGCAACATGCAACCACATATCACACTGCCAAGTAAGAGCAAGCACCTGCGATGGTGGTGTGGGGGAATTGCGGTGATCAACTAGAGAGCTACGTTGACTATCTTCATTTAGCCTTGCTGTTTCTTGAGAATCATGTGGGGAGGATGACACTGCACTCTTTAAACGAGTATGGGGTCTCACAGTAACCCACCCGGGTGACTGTCTCATCATAAGTGATTGACGAGGGATACAAAAGAGCATTAGTTTGATGTACGAACATGGTTAATAGACATATGTAGTATGTATCGAAAACAGGAAGGCATGTCATTATCAAAGGTATAATGTGTAAAGTAAGCAGATGCAATTAACCAATTGGAAGCAATACAAGCTAGACACCATATGCAACATGCAACCACATTTGACAGCGCGAAGTTAAAGCAAGCACCTGGGATGGTTGTGTGTGGCAATTGAGATCATCAACTGCAGAGCTACGTTTACTGTCTCCAACTGCTGACACTGCACCCGTTAGAGCGCTGGAACGCTTAGTGCTTATCTTCGAATTACACTGGAGCGACTTCTGTCTTTTCTTTTCTGCATTCATCAACACTGCGTCAGAGTCTGAAATACCCATGCATAAAAAACAATAGTGTGAGTATGGGTGAAGTGTGTGCACAATTAGTACAGTGTAAAGGTAGCAGATAGCAGGTCGGTGAGAAATAAATGACGGGAGACATATGATAGCTCTACAACATGCATGGCACACTAAATTACTACAGATTCTATGAAAATAACAGTCGACTGAAAGCAAATAGGTCAGTCCATTTTTTCTGCACCGTCGATGTACAAAGAACGGGCAGATCGCCTTCATCTACCTCCAGCCAGTCAGTGTTGACGATCTTCCTCAAAACGCCAGCGACCACCGCCCCAGTATTCCTCCCGTGTCTGCGCCCTCCCCTCGACCTCACCGCACCGCCGTGCTTGGCACCGCCCCCCCCGGCCATCCATTCAAGCCCCGCCGACCTCCAGATCGGGCGCAAGCAGCTCCTGCGCCCCACACCCCGCTTCCCCGAGGAGCAGGCGGACTAGGTGCTCCGCGCGCCTAAGCGGGTGCTACTTCTTTTAATTGCGGTTCGACTGACCCAAAATTGAAATCCAGGCGGGCTACTAACCTCTAGCAAAGGTGAAATAGTAAAAGGGAGGAAACCTTGTGGATTTAGTATCATGAAGAAGATGCAGTAAGAAGCGCTTAACTATTTTCTTTCGTGGGATGAATACGGTGTGAGCGAAGATGTAAGATTTGCACGAATATGGGAAGATGAGTACCTCTTTCTGCTAGCAGTGATGTGTCCTCCTTCTGTTTTTCCGACGATCTTCTTGTTGTTCGCCGGAAACCAGAAGTTGTGGAGGACGGTGCAGCCTTGGACGAACCCATGGCCAAGTTGTTGAGTGTGGTGCGGTGGCCGTCTGTCGGCCGCGGGGAAGCAGATCCGAGGCGGCGAACGACGGCGTAGCGGGAACAGCTCCGGTGCGATGGACGGTTGCGACAGTGGAGCCGTAGCAGTGAGGCGCAGGACGGCGTGGTCGGAGTGGTTCTAGTATGGCGCACGTCGGCGTCGGCGTCGTGGAGGCAGCTCGGCCTCGGCTTCAGCTGCTAAGTCCTTGAGGGCGTTGCGGTTGCGGTTGCGTTGGACGACGACGTCGGGGTACCGGCTCCGGCGTGATGGAGGAGGGCGGCGGTGGATTGGCCGCTATGGGGTGGAGGACAGAGGAGGCTGGGGTTTCGCGGCTGGTGGAGAGGGCATTTTCGCGCCCACGGAGTATGAATGGGGAAACGGAGGGAGGCGGGGAACTAAGGGGGAAAAATGTTTCGGTTTGAGACGCGCTTGTTTGAAATTTGGGGAAAGTTACAAACTTTCCCCCCATCTAAAATTTCAGATATATTGCGGGTTGGGGTGGGACAGTCATGTCAGGTGTCGCAAATGTGGGCGGGATAGATTTCGGCCGAGCGCATGGGTAGGCACCCACGGCGTATGAATGCTTCTCTCGCGTCTTGGTGAAGTTACAAACCTACCCCGGTTTAGACCTTTGGACATCGGGCCGATAGGCTACACGGGCCAGAGTCAGGACAGTAATTTCCTACCACCAAAACATTAGTCTCACGCGGTTTTGGGTGACCAGAGGCCTATTTGGCGCTTCGTTCAATATTTGGGAGCAGAAGCATTAACGTTTTCGGTTCCCTTGAATTGAACTTTCAGGATTTGTCAAACTTCACAAATCTTTACTCTTGAAAATCCTAAAGCTACGATTATTTTGGAATGGAGGGGGTACATTTGAATATACATTGTACATGAGTATATATTAAAAAAATGCAACTTACCTCAGTTCATGCATGGTTCCAGATATAATCTCCTTGGTTGCAAAAAAAAGTTAGATATGCGTATGAATATATATAGCATGTTCAAACTCACAACAAAGATTGATGCCCCCTTTTACATCTGATTTACAAGTGCCATTATCTCGGGTTCAAATAGGTGAATGCACTTCCTATGAATTCGAATCTTTGAAACCCCCTTTATGTTGAATTCGACATGTATTCTATTTCGTAGCTAGCAATTTGGAATGTATCCATGCAAGTGACAAATGTATAAAGTTCTTCACACTAACAACATGGAGTGCACTAATTAATGTTTATATATGAATTGCAAAAGCATCCATTGCCTGTATTTCAAACCGCTCTCACTCTATGGATCGATAATATGAAATAAACACATGCACATGCTAGAATTCAATTGCAGTTGAAGAAAGAGCCTGCTCCTAGTACTGTATATTAGTGATAGGGGTGTGTACAAAGTACACGTGAATACCAGGCATTGTGCGTGTGAGTATACTAGCGACGAACAAGCCCCCAAGCTTGTATAACATACTAAGGGCCTAGGGTTTTAAATCATATATAGTCGGCTTATCACCAGTGGGGATAGAGTCCTCCGAGACTCTGGTAGCTTCATGTTGTACGCTGAGTCCTCCACATGGGTCTTCATATAACACGTCTCGGTCCAACCTATATGAGGCGCAGGATGGAACTGACCCATGAGTCTTCATGTTGACCCACCACAACTAGAAATGATGTGCCCACCACACCACACACGCAATCGGCCACTAAGAAAATAAGCATATACAATAGTACAACGGTATCTAGCTCACGATACGTCTCCATATTTTGTTGATGACACTGACAGACTTTGCATTTGATGTGTGCTCCGTATTTTGTTGACGACACTTACGGTCATTGTATTTGAAGTGAAAGCACGATATGGTCACTGGACTTCAGAATAAGCTCATCACGGTCACCGCATACATTTTGTCGTGCTAACCAACATGTGGTTGGATGGTTAGAGGACAGTGGTTTCTCGAGCCCACCAAGGTTAAAGTACCGGTGCTCGCATTTATCTTGTGTTAATTTCAGTATTTTCCGGCGACGTACGTTCAGTGGGAGGAGACGTTCCACTCGACTACGAGGCACCTATGGTGACTTTGTAAAATCTCAAGATCATATATGCTGGCCCACTCTCTCGAAGGTGCTCATAGGGGTCGGGTTCACGTGTGTGCGCTTATAGCAGTGAGTGCTTGCGCATATATATGAGCCCTTGCGTCTGTACCGTGTTAAACAAATACATATCATGATTATACGGTCACTGGCTCACCCGTACAACTCCGTATTTTGTTGATGACACAATCAATTGACCAGTCAAACATTCCATGCGGCGCAAATCGGGGCGCGTAACCATGGGGCCCACCTGTCAGCCCGTATATGAAAGAAAGAAATGGTAGTTTGAGTCTGTACTATGTTAATAAAATAGGAGTACATTTCAGGGTGATCGTACGGTCACTGGCTCACCATACAACTCCGTAATTTGTTGATTACACGATCAATTGACCAGTCAAACGGTCCACACTAAGCAGCGCACATTACCATAGGGCCCACCCGTCAGCGCGTATATGAAGGACAGAAATGGTAATAAATTAGTGGTCAGTGGGTATTCGAAGTCGTGAGACCTCTGGTTGGCAGTCACCGGCGGTTGGGGGCGTTCATTAGGCGGTGGGGTGGGGATCCCCGGAGAAAAAGCTCGGCGGGGGGGGGGGGGGCTAGAGGGATGGTCGGTGCGGCGGCGGACCGGCGGTGGGGAGTTGTTTCGGGGAGGGCGGGTAGGCCGCGGGCGGTGGGGGCTGGCGGTTCAGCCGGTGGTGGCTGGCGGCTCAGGGGGGTGGAGTTTGATGATAAACTGGAGGCCCTTGATTTCGTATCCAACGGCTGGAAAATCTAATGACCAGAGATGAAAAAGTCAGTCGACTGACGTGTAGCCTCACCCCGCACGTACACATGCACGCACGCAAGACACGCGCGCATGTAGGCGTGCAACACTAACACGTACACACACACGCATGCTGGCGTGCAACACTGACACGTACACATGCACTCACGAACACATGCACGTACGCACCCATGCATGCAACACTGAAACATACCCTTGCACGCACGCAACACTCGCACGCCTGCATGCACACAGCACACGACGCAAGACACACGTTCAACCTATACGTGCATGCACCCTTTGTTAAGGACATGGATTGTTACGGGTATTAATCAATCTTATCTGCGATAAGCAGAACATTGATGTTTGCAGCAGTCTTTATGAATCACAACGTATCGAACGGGCTATCAACATAGTAGGCTTAGAGCAGGTACAATAGTACACAGTCAGCAGGCTATTAGCAGTTCCACGTCATCAAATTCATAGTTGGAAGAGAGAGAATGAGGAGAAAAGGAGGGAGCGGGTGCTTGAGCTATCGCCGGCTCGAGCGCAAGAAACAAGAAATCGAACCTGCATGCAGCCGCATGCAGCCGTGTGAGCCTGTGCGCCTCTCCTTTCCACCAATGAGCATGTGCCTTCTTTTCTTCTTTCACATGCAAGCATTAAATACCAGTAGCTAGTTTAGGCTGCCCGTAATGGTAGTACCATAGGTAATATCATGCATGCCAACTAAGCAATTTTGGTGAGATGGCATAGAATTAAATGAAGAAAGAGATGCTTGAGTATCATATCATGATACCGTATCACATTAAATAATATGCTACTTTGTGTCATGCATGGCAATAAATATAATAATTTATGATACCAACATATGATACTTTGCATTATGGATGTAGTATCATACGGTAGTATTATATACATGATACTAGTATATGATACTCCCCATTACAACCAGCCTTACAGCCCATCTATTATATTAGCTGGCTATTATAAAGGCTCCAAGTGACATGGCATTGGTATATAGCCAGCAGCTGGCTTTCTTATTAAACAATCATCGGTTTATGAAATGCCCGCTTCTGACCGCCTTGTCCCACCAAAGGTTCCTCTGATGTGTGCTACCTGCGTTGGGTCACTGACATGCAGGCCATGCACCCAAAGAGCCCACACGTCAGTGGAAGAATGGCGCGGTGTCCTAGGTCACAGTCGAGGGCGCCACTCGCGGCACGCCCGGCTGAACACGCCTCCGTGCCGCATTCAAATGCCTCTGTGAAACCCGCCCGTGTGGAAGCCGAGAAACCCACTCTGGACACACGTCTGTTCATGACCGGGCCGGCGTTAAACGCAACACCGGTCGAGCTCCTCCCGTTCACCGTCTATTTAATCTCCTATTTAAACGAGGCCAAACGCCGGCCAAGAATCGCACACCTCCGCCGCTCCCCTATCTCCTCCACCATTTTGTCCACTCTTACAATGGCTTACGAAGAGTAGTTATTCCGCATCCAAGACGGCTGGGTAGCCCGCCGGATACGAGCTATGCAGCTCGCTGATCCACCTCCCTCCCCTCGCCTAATGGAGCCAGTTGCCGCCCCAAGCCGGCGCGCGGTTCAGCAACTCGCCGCTCCAGGCCAGCTCGACGAGGAGCGGCACATGGGCGTCGTTGCTGCCGTCCACGCCGCCGCCTTGTACTGCGTCTCTCGTTTCTGTGGCCGAGACTCCCATGCCGGCGGCCGCGCCATGCAAGCAGCGATAGAAGTCGGGTGCGCAGAGAGCGGCGAGTCGGTGGCCAGCGCCTCCGCGTCCGCTGCCATCATTGAGGAGAAGTAGAACACGGGAGGCCGCCACCGCTTCGGTCCCATGAAGGCCACCGCGGAGGCGACACCGGCGTACACAGCAGGTGTCTTGCCAGATCCTTTTTTGCGAGGACCTTCATTGACCCCGCATGGGCTCAACAGAAGAGGGCAATGTTAGGATGAACTCGAGCCGGTGCCGACTATGGCGAAGTAGTCGCCAATATTTTGGCTACCCCGGGCAAGATCCAAACAGCCCCTCCCAACAGATTCAAATCCCTCGTTCACCATGGAATTTTGCCATGTGTTGTTTTCATGGACTAGCAAGATGCCCGTGCATTGCATGGAACATCAAGATGCATTTTTTACAAACTCCCGCATGCATGCAAGGGATAATTAATGTCCTCCTTTGCTAGTACCACGAGGCAAACACCATTAATATTGCATTGATTAGTGTTGGTGGCCTTGTATATCTGCAAATTATAATTTTGATAGCGGCCCCTTGTATATAAAAATGGAGGGAGAAAGATGAGAGATAAGGTGAGGAGTGGGGCGTGGTGGTGACTGGTGGTCGGACTGGGCGGAGGCATGGGGATGGACGGCGCATTATGTCTAGGTTTGTATCTCTCTCTCACACACACGTAGGTGGGGGACGTGCACGAAGAGAAGAGGTGCACGCACGGCGCACGTACTCCCATCTCTTTCCCAACCACACCCGCGCGGGTACACGGTGGAGCTCATTTCTGTACGAAAAAGGCAGCCCATGTGGTAATTTGGCACGTGTACTGGTTGTCCACTTGGTGGAGGGAGGATCGTCTACCATGGGTGAACAAACAAATTGCGACTTGACGCGTTATGTTAAATTAAAAAAAGAGGCAAACCATGTGGGGCCTACCTTAGAGGCAAGGCTCTATACACTGGAGTACTTTTGATGTGTCTCGTCAACTCGTAGAACGAGGAGAAGCTTGCTTAGTACGCTGTCTCCCCCGCCCACGGGCGCAGTGGCTCGCAGGATGAGGTGAAGCTTGCTCCCTCGCCCATGTGCGCGGTGGCTCGCAGCACGAGGAGAAAATTTTACTACTCCCTCTGTTTACTCCTCGTCCCTACTACTCCCTCCGTCTAGGTGTGTAAGTCATCTTACATTGTGCACCGCGACCAAGGCGGAGAGGAAAACGAGAAAATTTAATGTCTTTTTGCTAATTAATAGCATTGCATGCAATGAACTAACCACTGCATGTCATGTTTGATAGTCTCAAGTCATTGAAAACATGCACGGCCCACATCTCTTATTGGTTGATATGTCACAAAACAAGAAACGAGGAGGGAGTTAATGTACCGTGCCTAAGTGTTTTGGGATTATTTGGTTTTCGTAAGGTGACTTACACACCTAGACGGAGGGAGTACTACTCCCTCCTTTCCAGTTTATGGCTCAATTTCAAAATCTCTCCAACCAAGGTAGACGGTGAGTGGTCGAATTAATTTCGTAGTTTGCACAAGTAATTAGTACGCTCGTTTTTCTCAAGAAGTTGTGTTTACCGAGGCATTAATTAGAACGAATGCATGAATGACCACTAAATTTCCATGAACTTGTACAGGCATTGGTTAGTTTCCTCTTGACACTACTTGCGTCGGGTGATCTAACGCACCTGAAATCCAACATGTAATGGTACTACTACTAGTATAGTACAACTGAGACTTATCAAACGGAAAAATGAATGTTTTTTAGATGAGCCCTATAAACCCTAGTGGGTACGTACTCCGTAAAAACAGATTTTTTTCAAAACTAAGTCGCTCCCTTTCATGAATTCTGCAGTAGTATACTCCTCCGTGACGCTCCCTTTCATGAATTATGTACTTCCTGTCACCGACATGTGGGACATATAGCAACCGGGTCGACGTGTCAAGCACCAAATAACAGTGCAGAACAGCAGGGGGACGCACCCCACTCGTACGGCCCAGTAGTAGTAATGAGCAATGAGACGTCAAATCACAATGCCGCACTTTCCCAGACGGACGAAGTAACCCTTATTTCACACTTAGGTTTTCCATCATCTCAAACCATGTACTAGTATTGCTTCTGCCTCAAGAGGGACACGCGCATCGCCTTGGTACATCATGACACGTGGGACCGCATGACAGGCCATGCTCCCCCACCGATCGCTCGGTAAAATCACCTCATTTTTACTATACTTCCTCCGTATCGGTTTACTACATGGCATGCACGTCATTCTAGGTTGAGAATTTAACTGGCTCTATATGTGATGAACAGTACTCTAGCCTTTTAAAAAATGTATACTTTTGTACAGTAGTACTATCGATGGATTGCGCCATGGAGCAAAAATTGAAATAAAAAAAGGTGGTACATATAGAGAGCGCTCGTCGCCAAATTATGCATATAGTACTATTAAAAAGCTAGTATGTGCTTAATTGGGGTGCTAAATTCAATTAAATAAATACTAGTAGTATGTACATACTGAAGAGTTAAAGTAACGAGAAGAAACATAACATAGTTCTGCTGGGTGCTCACCACAACACACCCCTCAAATTAAACTAAGCACACCTGAAATTAAACTATGCAACTAATCTGGTAGACACTGCATTAGAAGTTTAGAACCACCATGAGCAACGACACTGCCACCTTACTCGGAGTCCTCGACTTCGTCCTTGTCCCTATTCCTCTTGGCCGATACTTCTTTGCTTGAACTGCACACTTGACTGTTGCTCTTCATCCAACCCTTGTAGATATTGAAGCAAAGGTAGCCATCCATTGCAGCGTACTGGATGTGGTCTATATCTAGTACATTCCGCTGCCATGCATGACGATCAAACATGTATGGAGGTTTCTCTAGTTTACCGTACGAAGGATGAACCATGGCTCCTGCCAGGGTCAGCATTGAAGGCTGACGAGAGGGCACCAGCCGATTCTTCTGGAGGTCGAAGGGGTTGCCTACAACGAGGCCTATCCGACCCAGGAATTCTTCGTCATTCGTAAAGTCTACGGTAATGAATTTCACTGTTTTGTCCTTGAGGAAGGTCTTAAAATCCTGGCACTCAACGTCGGCATGGCATATGTGGTAGACCAGGCAAACATTATGTACGCAAACCTGGATCATGGCGGGCTTCTTCCTCTCTTCGTCCTTTAGATACTTCTCTCATCCCAGGACTGTGGTGTACTCAACATCTAGCCCAGCGACCCACTCATCATCTGAGTTTTCGAACATGCGTCTGAAGCGAGAAAGGCACCCTTTCACCGTCGCGGAAGAACGGGTGTAGATGACGTCGAACTCATCGCCGGTGATGGTTCTAACCTTGTACTCACTGCCGATCCTGGAGATTTGGGACGCCATGGATTTGGGAGGAGGGTTAGGATTAGTGGAAATGCTGTAATGAGAATGGATGGGACGACTAGGAGCGAACCGCCATAGTATTGAAGGGCGTGCGGGGATGAGTAGGAGCAAATTGCCAGCGTGCGAACGGCAGGGTAGTGGCTTTCCATTCTCCCATGATACGGGCTCCCGAGAGCCCTTGGATCTGATATCGAACGGTTGCATGGTGTGATTCTAGACCTATGGTTGAATATCCTATCCTGGAGGGTTATTCTGCAAATTTTCAGCAACTTAGCATGCGACCGTTTGATCTCAGATCCAAGGGCTGCCAGCAGCCCGTATCATGGTCGCACCTACCACGACCGTCGCGTCGCTCGCGCGGTCGCGCCCTTGGAGATTTAACACGGTGCGTTAGGCTCTCTGATGTTGGCATGTCATACATAGTCATCACTTAGTCACTCATACTACATCAAGGTTGGCTTTAAGTGTATTTTTTGTTACTCCTCTCTATCTCTTTCTTCGTACTCAAGGAAGAAACAGTGCTATTAAGCGCGTGTATTTATTGCATTTGCCAAGGAGTGACCTCTTCCAATGAAATGGTGTTGCTAAGTTTGCTTCATTTAATTAGCTATAGACTCAAAATTGTCTTTTCACCTAGGTACACGCGCTTAGCACCGTTTCTTCCTTGGGTCACCAAACTAGTCTCTCTCTTCTTGATTAACTTGCCACATCAGACTTTATGCCTATGTGGCAAGCTTAAGCACATGTAGGAGCAAGTAAAAGTAAGTACAATAGTGCACTTTACATGGCATTTTTGCATATGTGGAGGAAAGAGAGGCAAGGAAAAAGTGGAGAAGTGGGCTCTCATGCAAGAGCCAGCCTCTACTACATGGTGGAGCATTGGGAGAGGCACCTGTATGGAGGTGGTCAGGAATCTGGGAGACTCACGCCGGTCGTAGCGCCGCAGTTAAAATGATAATGGCAAGTCAAATCACGGGGCCCCACCTGTCCAGCAATAACTCGTTGTCAAATCACACAGCCCTATGTTTGCAGCAACTACTCCCTCATCTTCTCGCGTCTCTGTCGAACCGACTAGGCGGAACTGCCCCGCTGCCTACCGCGCAGGAAAAGCTTACATCAGCTTAAGAATCCAATGATATACTTTTTGTGACATAGTAACTCATATTTAGTTAGTCAAATGGATGACCTAGAACTATGTGCAGGCACTATAAACCGAGATGCCTAAAAATAAAAAATCGAGACGGAGAGGGTAGTTCAGCACATATCTTTTTAGATCAATATAGTCGGGATTCACCAAGGAGCAAAACCAAGTGGTAGGCTGCTCTTGTCGTGTTGGCGTAGCAACTCAAGCAGGGTCAGTCCGAACACGAAATGGCGACACACTTAACAGGACCCCTTTGGCCGACATGTGGCTCATCCACCATCTTGTTCCATGTGCGATGCACCAAATTACATTTTGGAGCAGCGGTTGGAATTGGAGGCACCCCGGTCGTAGCGCCGCAGTAGTAGAAAATGAGCCACGAGGGGTCAAATCACAAAGCCCCACCTTTCCCGCATTAAGCTAGACGAACGAAGCAACCATCATTTCACTCTAGGGCGCAAGAGCATAAAGAAAAAAGAAAACAATGATGCGTGCGGCAGCTACCTAGGGCACCCTAGGGTAGGGGTCTCCATTACATATCCTTTTCTTTGAAAGCGCCTCCACTACAAATCGGCTTCTCCCTCGTCCTCTTGAATAAAACCGATGATGAGTGCGGCGGTAGGGTTTGTAGGAGTACTATGGCTTGCGGGGCCACGTCGTAGTAAACGGGTTCGAGCCGACGCCTTAAATATGTGTGGGCCGCTTGGTTTTACAGGAACGAGGCAGTATTTTGGGTTCGGGGACCAGTGGAGATATAGTACGTACAAAAAATTGTGGACGTAGGTTCGACCGAAAGGCAATGATGCATGGGCCCTGCATTTTGATATACTCGGGGCCGCGTGAAATGTGCTACTCTACTGAAAACTAGTAAGGTACACATGTATTGAACGCATGAGATTTCGAAACCAAATTATGAATAAATACACACTATAGCATGTAAAGCTTTGAGTCATTTATGCATGATGTAGATGTTCGTTTACTTCTTATAGTTCATCTCATTCAAAATCAATAAGTTTTATAAAAATGTTAAGATTCATGGGGTTGTGAAGTTAGTGCAAAGTTGGGTCATCTATTTTGGAACGGAGGGAGTAAATCATAAAGTAAAAAACAAATAATGGCAATTCATTTAGAAAAAATAATCAATTATGATACAGAAGATTCTAGAACAAAGGAGAAGTGCTTGTGTTTTGAGGTTTGTGCATTATGCGTAAGTTCAACCATGGAGTCTTCTAAATTGTACATGTGGTAGATCTGGCGGAATATTGATATCCAACGGCCAGTAGTGCTCGGATTTGCCTATCTCTGCACTGTCGGGTTAGCTTCATCCAGCGACCATCTTTCAAAGTTATTGGCACACTATATAGTTCTTATGCCATAGTTGCATGTTTTGGAAAAAAGCTACTAGTGGGTTGTACTATCTATTTAGGAATAGAAGATGTATACATGGAAGTTGTAGGGAAAGAGATGACATGGAGCATCGCAATTCCTATGAGTAGGGATTGGAAAAGAGATGTCATTTGGTTCACATCATAGGAACTTTTCTATTGAATCTAGACATGACATGTATCTCAATTCCTATCAGGAGGGATTAGAAAAGAGATGTAATTTGGTTCATATCATAGGAACTTTTCTATTGAATATACGCTAATGTTTATTTTCCTTTGAAATTAAGGGAGTATAGGAATCCATTCATATGAACCAAGTGGCTCTAAAGCTATAGAAATGATATCATGTTTATTTCCTTTGAAATGTGGAGTATATGAATCTATTCCTATGAAGCAATTGGCTCTAAAGGAAAAAATCCTATAAAAATCATATCATATAGATTTCCTATGATATTCCTCGACACTAAAGGATGCTTGAAATTGTTGCGGGTGATATGATGGTCTTTCTTTGTAGACTCCTCACCCAACTTTATAGTTACCTCTCGAAGATGAATGAAATGACATATACATGGTATTCTACATGTGCAATTTGGTACACGAAAACTCGGTAAAAGTTTGCGAGGTTCGAATTTTCAATAAAGCTATATGCACTGTATTTCGGAACGGATGGAGCATACGACAGTTGCTAACACTCACGTGGAAGATTTGTGTGTAGGAGGAGTGGCTGTTCTGTTAAATGACATGGCAAAACTAACACTGTCGGATGCCGATCTAACGGTTCTTACGGCGTTCGTCAGGAAAAGGCTTGTGGCGAACGTTTTTCGGATAATGATTTACAGACACATGCATTGCATTGATACGTGCCCCCTCTCTCTCACGCACACGCACCCTCACAAGTCACGACTCTCCCGAGTCCTCTTGTAGACTTGCACGTCGCACCCACCGTCTATCTACAGGTAGACGTCACGCACATATGTGCTCTTCACACCCTACTTAGAAGTTATAAAAAACAAAAGATGGCGCGCACATTTTATTTTAGCTCACACGTCACACACTTGTACTATTACTCTTGCGGCGAACGTTCTTTGGGCATAGTATATTGTACTCTCACGAAGAGAAGCGGTGCACGCACGCACTAGTTCTCTCACACCCACTCGTGGGTACACGTAGGAGCGCATTTTTTTGAAGCTGGTACAACAAAATCACTCCACTATATATAAAAGCAGGAGCCTTAGCGCTTGCTTTACTAGGGTTCCTCTCGTTCACTCTCTCATGCTCTCCAGATCTAAGCAACATATAGGTGGCCACACTCTCTTGCATCTCACGGCTGGTCACAAATCCGGCCGGACAACCTCGACCGGGCCAGGGGTGTAGGTGCATCGTTCACACCGTCGTCAGCGGCAAGGGAGGAGACCAACGGCTACCCGCACGTCCCGATCGGCGGCTGTGCCATTCTCTCCGAGAGAGCACCGGCTCGGGAGGGCCTCCGACCCCTTCTTCCTCCCTGTGGTATTGTGGCCAAGATGCGGCCTCCCGGCGCCATCTTTGCGACATGCCGACGACCCTCAGGTATATATTCCTTCGAAACCTGCCTGCTCTACTGCCCCAGCTCCCTTCATGTGGATCCTTTTCTACTTCCGTCCGCTGTTCCAAAGCCACCTAGACTTCTACTATTATTAGAAGTAAAGCTATTTCATACAGTCGACTCAAAGCGTTGGTTCAAACAGGGAAGAAAGTGGGAACGCTGTAGCATGAATCTAGGACTTGGTTCTAAGAGGAAACGGGGGAAAGTAGTAATATCAGTCACTGTTTAAATAACCGTATTTCTTATTTGCGCAAACAGGGATGTCTGTCTCCATATCATTTCGGGATGTTTGTCTCCGTATCGTTTCTATCCGCGCAATCAAAAGCACACACCTCAGTTTTAGTACAACTGCACAAAATGAGATGGCTATCCCTCGTTGCCGTCGTCTAACCTCCCGTCTTCAAGGTATCCCTACATTGGTAGTAACTAAGGTAGAATGACCAACGCAATCTAAGAGAAGCTCATTCGTACGTTTTACTTCCTGATTGCAGTGCAGGGACGAGCGAAAACAACTGCATCCTTGTCTGAAATGCACTTTCTACCAGTTCATCCATGGACCGAGGACTAGCTGGCACGGCTCCACGGCAGTTTTTTGGACAGGTGCGTGGACAAGAGGCATTGTGGTCTGCTTATTTCTGCAAATAGCGATGCTTAAATTTAGTGGAATGCACAAGAATTTCACCTGGTCAGTACACTGCATGGTTCAGTTCAGCATTCCAACTGAGACCACAATTATAGTTGGTTATTCTGGAATGAGAGAACCTAACCCTGAATGGTGGCAACAAGAAAAAACCAGAGTGAACTCCAGGAAATTTAAGCCTGCCGGGAGGCCCTTTGCTCAGAGAGAAGCCTTTCTTGTTTTTTCCTGATTTGTAAACCTTCTCACAACTTTGTCTTTTGCTGTGAACTAGTATATGTTTGATATGTTCTATGAATCATTGAGATGTATAAAATTGCTTAACTTATGCTTTTCAAGTTTTTTATGAAGACGAGTTTAATGTGAGTGTTCCACATGAGCGCTGGACTAGCGTGTGAACGTTTGGAATTTATTATATTGCGGCCTCAATTAACTACATGAACCACTGTAACAACATACAAAGTTGCTTATATGTCTGACAGTAGAATGTTGATTGTTAGCTGGTCGATAGCCTAGTGTTGAAGCGAGCTGAGCCAATGTGCCGTGTTTTGCACAACTGCTTACAAGTGGGGTAGCACCAACAGTGTTTACAAGTACTTATGTATACGCCGGCGCACGGTTCTCGAATGAGTGCTCTGTTTCATCAAAACACACACTACTCGTATGATAAATCGTGACAACTTATGTCTTACCATGCCATATTCATGAAAAAACTAGTGAGGACACATCTGTTTCGGCAAAAATTACGATGGTTCTCACATGATTCACGGGCACACAAAAGTAGCAGCAGTTCCCATAGACGGATTCAAACAGAGTACTAGCCCCAAAGGGGTCGATACCAGGCAAGGTTCGGATAATTAGACACAATCCAAACTACTATTAAACACTAGCTGGGGCGAGTATTTCATGCCTCGATCTAATTTGGGCTGGACACAAGATGGACCTTGCCATGAAGATCATCGAGGACATCCCGCAGCAGCTCAATCCTGTGAACCTTTATGAAGACAACCTTGTGGCCTTGCCACTGATAAACTTGTTTGTGGAGGCATGCCACGTCATCTTCCTGCGTAAGCTTGACAAGAACAGTATTCCTCACAAACGAAGGAGTAGCTTTGAACTTCTTGTGCTTCAGTACACCCTGGACAACACGCCTGACAACAGTGAGGCTGGAATACAACTCTTCATTGGTATAACCGCAAATGGCTTCCAGGATCCAACAGCCTAAGAACTCTGTTTTCCCAGTGCGTATATTCAGGTCGTCCGCCTCATCACGAGTGACATGTACAACCACACAATCCTTGTCTGTATCAGGGCTCTAATTGAAACAGAAACAAATTTTGAATTACTTTTCAGTATAAGAAACACAAGTTATTTAAACCACTACGTATACCATGGCATCGAAGCTAATAAATTTTTGCATTATTAATCACCACATACTTAGATGAAAAACCACAATCGAGATCGGCAAAGAAGGAAATCACCTTGGGCAGCTCAGCGGGGGGGAAACATCCTAGAAGGGGGAAAACTGCTCCTGTAGTGCCACGGGGGCTATAACCTCAAACGGGGCGTTGACCATCTCAGTATCTGGGGTCGCCTCGGTGGTTGCCTCCATCTTCTTGGAGCTCTCTGTCTCATGGGGATCAGCCTCCCGCGTCTGCTCCAATATCGGCAGATCTTTGCCTGGTTCTCCTTGGTCCATCATGAAACTAACGAATACTAGGAGACCACTGAAAGGAAAACACAATCGCAATGACAATGATACAAAAAAGAGAGTGAGGTCGGTTACTGCTTTGCAAAAGTTCTTTTTTTCCTCTGAACGAAAATATACCAACATCACGGATCGGCTTACCTTCCCTTCGTCCGGAGAGAAGAACAGTGGCAGATGCAAGTGTTGCCTTTCTTGAAGACGGTGAGGGAGAAGGGGATTCAGCGAAGAGTGAAATGATGGTTGCTTCGTCTGTCAAACTTAGACTGCGGGGAGGTGGGGTTTTGTGATACGACGGCTTGTTACTGCCGCGCTATGACCGAGGTGACTCTCCGCCTGCATACTGCCTTCTAATTTGGTGGATGGCATTTGGGCCCGCGCGCTGCATGGCCCGCATGTCGGTGAACAAAAGTATAACGACATTCAGTAGAGGAAGACATTTCAATGACCTAGGAGGAGCCAGAAGCGGTAGAGTGTCTCCACTGTACTAGTAGTAATTGTTTTTCTGGGTAGCTGTAGAGTGTCTCCACTGTACTAGTAGTAATTGTTTCTCGGGTCCCAAGACAAAACAGCCCATCCACACTAGTAAATAGTAAAATCAATTCAAAAGCCCATATATTTACTGAATGAGATGCGCTACCCACACCCAGCACACCGCCCCCCCCCCCCAAAAAAAATCTGGGTGCTCTTCTTCCTCCTTGCTCCCACCAACCTCACGTCAGCTCGCTCTACTCGTACCCCCAAATTCCTCACCTCACTCCTACAGAAAACCCCAGCTCCCCTTCTTCCTCAATCCTACAGAAAACCCCCAGCTCCCATTCTTCTTCACTCGCACTACAACTAGGCTCGTCATTCGTTACTCTGCTCAAATCCGTGAGCGCCACGCGACGCCCTCGAGGAAAATGGAGTCGGCTGACCCCAGCGCCAAGAAGATGAGGCTCCCGCCAGTGGCAACGCCTGTTGTAGATACCGCACCCGGCAGTGCGGGGAGAAGCGGCGACCCCACCCCCACCGGATCCCAGGAACCCGTAGAATCTCGGGTGGACCGCATCAGCGATCTCCCGGATGCCATCCTTGGGGAGATCATCTCGCTTCTCCTGACCAAGGAATGCTACCGCACCCAAATCCTCTCAATAAGGTGGAACCCTTTATGGCATGCCGTTCCCCTTAATCTCGACTGTCATCAGGTATCTCTCTTCAATGATTTTGAAATCCCCAGAGCCATCATCTCCTCCCACCAGGGCTCCGTTCAAAGCCTCTGCATCCCGTCATGGTACCTGAGCAAGCATACCATGCCCTGCACGGTGGACGCCTGGCTGGAATCCCCTGAATTCACAGAACTACAGCTGCTTGAGTTCTACTATTCCCCTGGAAATCACATACCACATACCGAATGCCATGAACTTGTGCCCTCAGCACCGGTGTCCATCTCGGGGTTTTCATCCTCTCTCCACACCGCCACCTTTGCGCAGTGCTACCTACCAGACAATCTGGTACTAAACCTTCGACTCCCATTTCTCAAGAAACTTTTACTTGTGCGGGTTCGTATATCGTAGGCCTCATTGCACAGCATCATCCACTCCAGTTGCCCTGCGCTGGAGTGCTTGGTGCTTGTTTTCATAGTTAGAATCGGTTGTCTCCAAATAAAGTCACCTAACCTTGTAAGAATTGGAATTTCTTTTGACGGAAGGCGGCTCATCATCCAAGATGCCCCTTCACTTCAAAGGTTGATCCTTGATTCTAGTTATTTACCATTGCAAATAACCGTCCTCTCTGTGCCTAAACTGGAGACCTTGGGTGTAATACATGATCTCTGTGCTCATTTCAATATGGTGTTTGGCTCCACATTTCTTTAGTTACTTTATATCATCATCTACACTTGTAACCATAAGCTGCATTTTAAATTTCTGCGCATAATTTATATATCATCTTGGAGTACACATTTTGTACTAATATTATGTTCTATGCTCAATGAAGAGTTTCTCCATGGATGGCCTATCAATGGTGCTGGATTCTGTCAAGATCTTATATATCCAAATGAATAGTTTTGATCTGAACAAGATTATTGGCTTGCTGCAATGCTTTCCATGTCTGGAGAAGTTGTATATAAAGGTGATAATTTCACGCACATTGGAAGCCCGCATATAGTGTACTAGAATTAACTGTTCAGCTATTGCTCTTTCGACACTCTTCTTTTAGACCTTAACTGTTTTCAATCTTCATGTCTATTTAGGCAACAGGACCGGGTAAGAAAGTTATAACCAATCGGTGGATTCGTAAGCATCGGGATTTTCTCACTTCTCATGAGATTCGATTGAAGACAATAACGCTAGAACGATATGTAGCCAACCGTGCAAACACAAGATTTGTCACATTCTTCCTGCTGAATGCGAGGTTACTATTGTCCATCAGGCTTAAGTTTATCAGCAGCATGGTTTTGACGGATGGGTATGTCGAAGAGCAAAAGAAGGAGTTTCAGGTGGGCAAAAGAGCTTCTGAATGTGTCGGGCTTCTATTTACAACATATTGTGGTCATAATCCAGTAGATTTTACGACCCAGGATGTTCATTCTATGGACCTGACTGGTCCATTTGACTGTAACAGCCGAAAACAGTGCTGGAGTTAGATGTTGTTGCCCTTTTCAATCTGGTTTTTTTGTAAACCTGATGAACAATTAACCCTCATGCTTTTGTACAGTTTGTAAGCTGGAGTTAGATGTTCCTGCCCTTTCCAACTCGGCTGTGACTGTCATATTTTCTTTGAAACAAGCAAATGGCTTGCCATTCGTTTAATTTAGAGTGAAATATTGTAACAAATCCAAACCAAGGGAAATAACATCACTCTCGCCGGCTGCTTGAGCTCACTGTGCATTCCAGAAGCCAAGTGATTAGCCCCCACCAGCACCCACAAACTTATTTCGAACTAGCACATCAAATGGGCTATAAATTTTCATAGGAAAGGCTGGACATCTGGGGCTCACGCCATTGTCAACGTAGTCAATAAACGAGAGAATTACACTACGAGCGGCTGACACCAGGGACCCAGCAAGTCGCGCGGTTTTTTTAGGAACAAGCAGTTGTTATTTATACTAGTTTTAGCGATGGATCAGGGTAACAGCGGGGCTGTGCGGGGGCTGTGGCCCATCTAGCCATGGTTTTATTTATGTTTACCACATCATGATCCCAATTGTGTTTTTTTCTTGCTGAAAATGGCTAGCCCAGTTCTATTCTTTTAAAGAAATAGCCAAACAAGGCCTACTTGCTTTATCGGCCTTGCTGGGCTGCAAATCTTTCAAGACGAGGAGAGTTTCATTCGGTTTGCCCGGAAATGGGCTATACATTTTTAAAACACATCAAATCGGGAATTAGTTTCAATTTTTTTTCATTACAAGCTCTTAAATTCCATTGACTTTTATGCGTGGACAATTATTTGGATTTTATATTTATATAAATTATTTTTCAAAATAGTTTGAATGTGAATCGATATTTCTGGATTAAAAACAGTTGACCGCACCGAAATATGCAAAATTTTGTATACTTTTTAACCGTGGCCACAATATGGGGTGTGATGCTAACAAAAATAAGATGGGCTCCAAAAAAATTCTTAAGAATTAGCAAATGGGCTATACATTATTAGAAATAATGGCAGATGGGTTGTATGCTGTTTTCCACAGATTTGAGGCTGACTTGTGCGCCTACTACAGGTTGACGCATATGCTTTCATAAAAAAAGGTTGACGCACACGCAACGCCCTGTCAACTTAGTCAACACACGAGAGCAGTGACTGTTGGATGTCCATCCAACGGCTGTCGTGCTTCTTCAATCTCTGCTCTTCATGCTCAAGCCGCTCAAACAAGCGCTGGCGGGACTGCCTGCTCCCTCCTCCGCGCAGCCGGCTGTGCTGCCATGCAGGCCTCACCACCTAGCCGTACTCCCATCGCTGGCCTAGCCATCCCTCTACTCACCCACACCTACTGGTATTCTCCGGCGACGGCAGACAAACTAGTAAACCCTCGTACAGTCGTACTCCCCTCCACGTGGGAAACAACTGCCGAGTATTCCCTGGCTCCGTGTCGTTCCCTTCCTAGGCCTCGCCGTCGTCCACCGCCCTGGTGCTCTCGGCGCGGCCTGGTCAACGTGGTCAATGAACGACATCCATTGGAAGTGGACTGTACGTGGAGAGGCTGACAGCTGGGTCCATGGCCGCACACAAGGAAATGCCTCCTTATTACGCGCAAAATAATGATTCCTCCACCTGACAGCTAGGACCCACAGGAAGGGCCTCTGTATTTCACGAAAAAAATGTTCCCCCCGCTGACAGGTCAGACCCACCAGCTATATCTTCGCACGCAAGGAAGTGCCTCCTTATTACGCCCAAAAAAATGAATACCCCCTACTAGCTGGGACCCACCATATTGTTGGGATGACTTGTGGGCCTACTAAGTTGACATGGACAGAGAGCTTTGTCAACTTAGTCAATACTCCAGTGACCGTATGATGTCCATCCAACGGCCATAGTGCTTCTTCAACCTCTGGTCTTCTTGCTCCAGCCGCCCAAAGAAGCGCCGGTCGTGCCGCCTGCTCCTGCCTCTCGTGGCCGGCTGTGCTACCGCGGAGGCCTCACCGCCCCCATATTACTCCCACCACTGGCCAGGCCATCCCTCCACTCACCCACACCCCCTGTTATTCTGTGGCGACGGAAGCCTCAAACCGCAGCCGAACCAGTGAGCGCTCGTACTCCTCTCTACGTGGGCATCCACTGCCGTGTCTTTCATGGCTCCGCGTCGTCCCCTACCTAGGCCTCGCCGTCGTCCACCGCCGTGGTGCTCTTGGAGCGGCGTGGTCAATGTGGTCAACGACCGACTTCCATCGGAAGAGTACTGTACATGGAGAGGCTGACAGCCGGGTCCATGGCAGCCGCAAGGAAGTGCCTCCTTATTACACGGAAAATAATTATTCCTCCACCTGACAGCGGGGACCCACCGGACAGGCCACCGGTATTTTGTGAAAAAAATTGTTTCCCCCTAACTACTGGGACCCACCGGACGGGCCACCATATTTCGCAAAAAAAACGTTCCCCCCGTTGTCAGCTCGGACCCACCGGAAGTGCCTCCTTATTATGCACAAAAAAATGAATACCCCCCCTGCTAGCTAGGACCCACCTTCCTAGGAGGCTGACTTGTGGGCCTACTAAGTTGACGGGGACGAAGGGCTTTGTCAACTTAGTCAATATGAACGATTCTAGCTCCAGTGATCGTACGATGTCCATCCAACGGCCATAGTGCTTCTTCAACCTCTGGTCTTCTTGCTCTAGCCGCGCAAAGCAGCGTCGGTCGTGTTGCATGCTCCTGCCTCCCGTGGCCGGCTGTGCTGCCGCAGAGGCCTCACCGCCCCCTACTATTCCCACTGTCGGCCAGGCCCTGCGGCAACGGCAGCCTCACATCGCAGCCGAACCAGTGAACCCTCGTAGTCCTCTCCGCGCGGGCTTCCACTGCCGTGTCGTCCCCTTCCTAGGCCTCGCCATCGTCCACCGTCGTGGTGCTCTCCGCACGGCGTGGTCAACATGGTCAAGGAACGACTTCCATCGGAAGAGTACTGTATGTGGAGAGGCTGACAGCTGGGTCCATGGCCACAGCCCAGTTTTTTTGTGATTTGCCAAGTAAGTCGCTTTGTCAGGCATGTTGGGCTGCAAATCTTTCAAGACGAAAAGAGCTTTCATTTTGCTGGCCGAGAAAATGGCCCATCAGTAATGAGAAATGGGTTGTACATTTTTAAAACACATCAAACCGGCAATTAGTTTCAAATATCTTTTTTTTCATTTCAAGATTTTAAATGACATTAATTTTTATGCATGGAGAATTTGTTGGATTTTATATTGATATACATTTATTTTTAAAATCAGTTTGAATGTGACGATTAAAAACAGTTCGGACCGCACCGAAATATGCAAAATTTCGTATAATTTTTTAACCGTTGCCACAATATGGGCTGTAATGCTAACAAAAAGAATATGGGCTCCAAAAAACAATAAGAATTAGCAAATGGGTTGTAAATTATTAGAAATAATGGCAGATGGGTTGTATGCTGTTTTCCACAGATTTGAGGCTTTCCTAAAAAAAAGGTTCACGCACAAGCACTGACTGTTGGATGTCCATCCAACGGCCGTCGTGTTTCTTCAATCTCTGCTCTTTCTACTCCAGCCGCTCAAACAAGCGCCGGCGGGACTGCCTGCTCCCTCCTCCGCGTGGCCAGCTGTGCTGCCGCCCAGGCCTCACCGCCCGACCGTACTCCCATCGCTGGCGTAGCCATCCCTCTACTCACCCACACCTGCTGTTATTCTCCGGCGATGGCAGACGAACCAGTCAACCCTCGTACAGTCGTACTCCCCTCCGCGTGGGAAACAACTGCCGAGTCTTCCCTGCCTTCGTGTCGTCCCCTTCCTAGGCCTCGCCGTCGTCCACCGCCCTGGTGCTCTCAGCACGGTGTGGTCAACATGGTCAAGGAATGACTTCCATCGGACGTGGACTGTACGTGGAGAGGCTGACAGTTGGGTCCATGGCGGCAGCAAGGAAGTGCCTCCTTATTACGCGGAAAATAATGATTCCTCCACCAGACAGCAGGGACCCACCAGACGGGCCACTGTATTTCGCGAAATAAACATTTCCCCCCTGACTGCTGGGACCCACCAGCTACACCTTCGCACGCAAGGAAGTGCGTCCGGGCAAAAAAAACAATTCGCCTCCTGACTGCTTGGACCCACCAGCTACATCTTCGCATGCAAGGAAGTGCGTCCGGGCAAAAAAACCAAAATGATTTGCCCCCCTGACTGCTGGGACCCACCAGCCCCCCGACTACTGGGACCCACCAGCTACATCTTCGCACGCAAGGAAGTGCGTCCGGGAAAAAAAATGATTCGCCCCCTGACTCCTAAGACCCACCAGCCTGGTAAAACTCGCTTATCTCCCAAGCACCGTAATCAATGGCGCGGTTGGGTTACCCACACCCGTATTGATGAGAATCCCGTAATAAGGGGACACGATCTCTGCTTCAACAAGACGTGAAAAGGAAACCGCCTCGCTAAACGCGCTGAGGTGAGACAGTAAAAACGATTCGAATAAAGGCTTGGATGTGGTGCGATGACACACTACGGAATACGTCAGCAGATTCGATTTGTGTAAATATTATTCTCTCTACGACAGTATGTGGAACTTATTTTGCAGAGCCGGACACTATTCTTGTGTTCAAAATCTTCTATGAAGTATTCGGAGGAGGAACCCGCCTTGCAATGCCGAAGACAATCTGCGTGCCGGACTCGTTATTGAAGCCTGGTTTAGGGGCTACTGAGGGTGTCCTGGATTAGGGGGTGTCCGAGTAGCCGGACTATAACCTTTTGCCAGACTCTTGGACCATGAAGATACAAGATTGAAGACTTTGTCCCGTGTCTGGATGGAACTTTCCTTGGCGTGGAAGGCAAGCTTGGCGATATGGATATGTAGATCTCCTCCCATTATAACTGACTCTGTGTAACCCTAGCCCTCTCCGGTGTCTATATAAACCGGAGGATTTTAGTCCATAGGACGAACAACAATCATACCATAGGCTAGCTTCTAGGGTTTAGCCTCTCTGATCTCGTGGTAGATCCACTCTTGTACTACCCATATCATCAATATTAATCAAGCAGGAGTAGGGTTTTATCTCCATCGAGAGGGCCCAAACCTGGGTAAAAACATCGTGTCCCTTGTCTCCTGTTACCATCCGCCTAGACGCACAGTTCGGGACCCCCTACCTGAGATCCGCCGGTTTTGACACCGACATTGGTGCTTTCATTGAGAGTTCCTCTGTGTCGTCATCTTTAGGCCTGATGGCTCCTCCGATCATCGACAGCGATGCGGTCCAGGGTGAGACTTTTCTCCCCGGGCAGATCTTCGTATTCGGCGGCTTTGCACTGCGGCACAATTCTCTTGGCCATCTAGAGCAGATTGAAAGCTACGCCCCTAGCCATCAGGTCAGATTTGGAAGTTTGAACTACATGGCTGATATCCGAGGAGACTTGATCTTCGACGGATTTGAGCCACAGCCGAGCGCGCCGCACTATCACGATGGGCATGATTTAGCTCTGCGGCCGAACAGTGCCCTGGAGGCCGCACCCGTATTCGCTCCAACCCTTAGCTCGGAGCCAACCGCGCCGATCGAGGACGGGTGGTTAGACACCGCCTCGGGGGCTGCAGTCTCAACGGCGATCCAGCCAAATACCAGCCTTATCCTCTGCGAAACCCGTGACTCCAGGGTGCCGGACTCTTTTCCGGACTCTGAACCCTCCGCGCCCTTGCCAATCGAATCCGATTGGGCGCCGATCATGGAGTTCACCGCCGCGGATATCTTTCAGCACTCGCCCTTCAGCGACATTCTGAATTCACTAAGGTCTCTCTCTTTGTTAGGAGAGCTCTGGCCGGACTATGGCCAATAGGATTGGGATGCGGACGATGAAGGAATTCAACGCCCACCCACCACCCACTTCGTATCCACTATCGATGATTTAACCGACATGCTAGACTTCGACTCCGAAGACATCGACAGTATGGATGACGATGTAGGAGACGAACAGGAACCAGCGCCTATAGGACATTGGAAAGCCACCTCGTCATATGACATACATATGGTGGATACACCCAAAGAAGGCAATGGCGACGGAACGGCAGGGAATGACCCCTTCAGAAAGCAACCTAAACGCCGGCGTCAGCGGCGCCGCTCTAATTCCCGCCAAAGCAAAAGCGGTGATACCGGCATGGGAGATAATAACACCTCGTATAGTGCCGAAGACAACTCCCTCTAGCAAGATTCAGCACAAGAGGATGGAGAAGCCAGCCCCCCTGAGAGAGCGGCAGACAGGGAGGAAGAGGATGATAATTACATGCCTCCCTCCGAAGACGAGGCAAGCCTTGGCGACGACGAATTTGTCATGCCTAAGGATCCCGTCGAACAAGAGCGCTTCAAGCGCAGGCTTATGGCCACGGCAAGTAGCCTTAAGGAAAAACAGCAACAGCTTAGAGCTGATCAAGATTTGCTAGCCGACAGATGGACTGAAGTCCTTGCGGCCGAGGAATACGAACTCGAACGCCCCTCCAAGAGCTACCCAAAGCGTAGGTTGCTACCCCGATTAGAGGAGGAAGCACTTAAACCTACATCACCAGCGCATGATGCGGCTGACCGGCCACCTCGCGGCCACGACAGAGAGGCCTCTCGGCCCTCCACTCAAGCCGCACCCCGGCATCGTTCAAAAAATACCAAGGCACGGGGAAATGCGCCAGACCTGCGAGATATGCTGGAGGACAGGGCAAGGTAAACAAGATCGATCTACGGATCACGCGGGCACCCCACGACACGAGACGATAACCGTCACGCCGGATACAGTAAATCCGGGTGGGCCGGACACAGCAGACAAAGCTCATTTGAGCTACGTCGTGATATAGCCCAATACAGAGGTGCCGCACACCCACTATGCTTCACAGATGAAGTAATGGATCATCAAATCCCAGAGGGTTTCAAACCCGTAAACATTGAATCATACGATGGCACAACAGATCCTGCGGTATGGATCGAGGATTATCTCCTTCATATCCACATGGCCCGCGGCGATGATCTACACGCCATAAAATACCTTCCACTCAAGCTTAAAGGACCAGCTCGGCATTGGCTTAACAGCTTGTCAGCGGAATCAATTGGTTGTTGGGAGGACCTGGAAGCCGCATTCCTCGACAATTTCCAGGGCACCTATGTGCGACCACCAGATGCCGATGACCTGAGCCACATAATTCAGGAGCCAGAAGAATCTGCCAGACAATTCTGGACACGGTTCCTAACCAAGAAAAATCAAATCGTCGACTGTCCGGACGCAGAGGCCCTAGCAGCCTTCAAGCATAACATCCGTGACGAGTGGCTTACCCGGCACCTAGGACAAGAAAAGCCGAAATCCATGGCAGCCCTCACGACACTCATGACCCGCTTTTGCGCGGGAGAAGACAGCTGGCTGGCTCGTAGCAATAACATGACCAAGAGCCCTGGTAATTCGGATACCAAGTACAGCAATGGCAGGTCGCGTCGCAACAAGCACAAGCGTCGCATTAACAGTGACAATGTTAAGGATACGACAGTTAATGCCGAATTCAGAGGCTCTAAACCCGGTCAGCGGAAAAAGCCATTCAAAAGAAATACTCCGGGCCCGTCCAGTTTGGACCGTATACTCGATCGCTCGTGCCAGATACATGGCACCCCCGAAAAACCAGCCAATCACACCAACAGGGATTGTTGGGTGTTCAAGCAGGCCGGCAAGTTAAATGTCGAAAACAGAGACAAGGGGCTACATAGCGACGATGAGGAGGAGCCCCGACCGCCGAACAATAGTGGAAAGAAGGGCTTCCCCCACAAGTGCGGATGGTGAATATGATATACGCAACCCACATCCCCAAGAGGGAACGGAAGCATGCGCTAAGGCAAGTATACGCGTTGGAGCCAGTCGCCCCCAAAGTTCAACCCGTGGTCCTCCTGCCCGATCACTTTCGATCGAAGGGACCACCCCACTAGCATCAGCCATGGCGGATTCACCGCATTGGTTCTAGACCCAATCGTTGACGGATTTCACCTCACTAGAGTCCTCATGGACGGCGGCAGCAACACGAACCTGCTTTATCAGGATACAGTGCGGAAAATGGGCATAGATCCCTCAAGGATTAAACCCACAAAAACGACCTTTAAAGGCGTCATACCAGGTGTAGAGGCCAATTGTACAGGCTCGGTTACACTTGAAGTGGTCATCGGATCCCCGGATAATTTCCGAAGCGAGGAGTTAATCTTTGACATAGTCCCGTTCCGCAGTGGCTATCACGCAGTGCTCGGGCGAACCGCATTTGCAAAGTTCAATGCGGTGCCGCACTATGCATACCTCAAGCTCAAGATGCCAGGCCCTCGAGGCGTCATTACGGTCAATGGAAACACCGAACGCTCTCTCCGAACGGAGGAGCATATGGCGGCCCTCCCAGCGGAAGTACAAAGCAGCCTCTCAAGGCATTTCTCGAGTCCGGCTTTTAAACGTCCGGACACCGTCAAGCGCGCCCGGAGTAACCTACAACAAGACTGCCTGGCACACTCCGAGCAAGCGTAGCAATACGGCCCCAACCCCAGCCCTCGCGAAAATGCGAAATCAGTACTACGCGTACATAACTATGCTCTGAAAATCCCATGGGCACAGGGGGAGGGGCACGGCCATGGCATGCCCAAAGTGCGGCTCAACCGCACTAGGGGCTCCCGATTTCGTCATTTTTTCTTACTTTCAGGACTCCACTATCCGGAAGGCCTGTCCGGTAGTACAATCGACGAACACACGATGCAACAATCAAGGAGGCAGAAAGCTACGTCGAATTCCCAGGTGGTCTCTACAATGAGCAAAATACCTGTCTTACATACCGTCTCGCAGCTCGCCCCTGGAGGGGGACATGTCAAATAGTCCCATCTCTTGCTTACCGCACTATTTGTATTGTTCTGCTTTTACAACAGCCTTTTAAAATAAACAATGCTTAGCTTCAGCTTATTATTGCATTCTCTATTCATTTCTTTTTCAATACATATGTTCAGTTATGACATTTAGCACCCGTACACTTTGGTACGGTCAATGCGCCAGGGGCTCAAGCACCCCATAATACGGCGTGAGAAGTCCGAACACTTTCACAAGTGCGCCCCCCGAACTTATAGCATTATATGCATCAGCTCTGAATCATGTCTTTGGTCAATAGTTGGGTTTGCCCGGCTCCCATGTTTTGGTACCTTACGTTCCGCTTTATCGGCTAAGGTAGCGCTGGGAGAACTACTGCGATTGTGCCCCGGTTGAGCTGGGCTAAGAACCTCAGTAGAGAAAGCTAAAACTGACTGTCATGATAGGGCAAGAGTTGGTCGCTGTTCGGGAGGTTTCGAGTCCCTAAAGACTTATGCCGCTTAGAGCGAGGAGTCGGCTTTGTCCGGCCTAGGCGTGTATAGCGCCCCGAACTCGGTCTTCCGAACACTAGGGGCTTCGCCGAAATTTAAAATTATAGAATTCTCTGGCCAAGTGAGAGTTATAACGCATTATAGTCTGATTGCCTTGTTCATTGTGCTGAGCACCTCCCTCGAAGAACCCAAGAATGGGAAAAAGAGTGCTCAGGTTTATCCCGAACACCCCAGCACTCGTGGCATGGGGCCTGAAGCCGACGACTCGCCATCTCTCAGATTTAATAAACGGCCGCATAGAAGGTAATGTTTTAAATTAAACAAGCGTTGCATAGCGCATATGAACAAGTTTTCAGCGCACAGGATAAAACGAACAAGTTTCACTAAAAACACATCTTTTGAGCATTTGTCCGCCACAAGGCGGGCGCCCTTCAGGACACCCTCATAATACATCTCAGGGTGGCGATGCTCCTTGCCCGGCGGTGGCCCGTCCTTCACAAGCTTCTCCGCATCCATCTTGCCCCAGTGCACTTTAGCGCGGGCAAGCGCCCTACGGGCACCTTCAATGCAGACGGAGCGCTTGACGACTTCAAGCCACGGACAGGCGTCCACCAGCCGCCTCACTAGCCCGAAGTAGCTCCCAGGCAGGGCCTCTCCAGGCCACAGTCAAACTATAAGGCCCTTCATGGCATGTTCGGCCACCTTATAGAGCTCGACCAGTTGCTTCAGCTGGTCGCTCAAAGGCACCGGGTGTCCGGCCTCAGCATACTGAGACCAGAACACCTTCTCCGTCGAGCTCCCCTCCTCGGCCCGGTAGAAGGCGGCGGCATCTGATACGCTGCGGGGCAAATCTGCGAATGCTCCTGGAGAGCTCCGGACTCGGGTAAGTAACAAGTAATTCACTTTCATGTGCTTGCTTTGCATAAAGAATGCCTTACCCGCCGCTATCTTCTTCATCGCCTCAACTTCCTGGAGGGCCTTCTGGGCTTCGGCCTTGGCAGATTTGGTGCTTTCAAGGGTCGTCGCGAGCTCGGACTCTCGTGTCTTTGAGTCAAGCTCCAAACTCTCGTGTTTTTTCACGAGAGCCTGGAGCTCTTGCTGCACCTCGCCAACCCGTGCCTCATGCTTCTCCCGCTCGGTGCGCTCCATGGCCGCCCTCTTTTCGGCCTCGGACAGCGCTTGCTTAAGGGTCGCCACCTCAGTCATGGCCCCTAGGACACCAATAGCGATCCTGTCATTTTTTGCAACTGCATCTTTTTAAATATACTCCACAAGGTATTACTTACCTTCTTTTTCCTCGAGCTCCTTCTTGGCAAGGCCGAGCTTTTGCTCGGACCGCTCGAGGCTCTGCTTCAGCGCATTCACCTCCGCAGTCAGTGCGGCAGAGGCCAGCAGCGAAGCCTGCATACGCATATTGACTTAATTATGTTAGACTCATGCGAATGTTATTAGATCCTCTATTCGGCTTTTCTTTCCGAACGCCAAACAGAGCATCGGGGGCTACTGTCTATGCGGTAATATTTTCACATATTTTTCACATACCTCAAAGCCTATTAGCAGGCTGGCACAGGCTTCAGTCAGCCCGCTCTTGGCGGACTGAACCTTCTGGATCACCGCACTCATAATAGTGCGGTGCTCCTCGTCGATGGAGGCGCCGTTAAGCACCTCCAGCAAATTGTCCGGTGCCTCCGGTTGGACGGAGGTCACCGGCGTCGCAGGCTTTCCCTTCTTCTTAGGGGGGCGCCTGTCGGACTCCGGAACCATTGAAGGTTCCGGTGCGGTGTCCGGCCCAGGGCCGGACTTGGAGCCCTCCGGGGCTTTGTCCCCTTTGCGCCTGGAGTCCGGGAGGTCGCCTTGCGGCGCCTCCAGGACCAGCTCCTCCTGGCTTGGAGCCTTTTGGGATAGCACCTCGGCGTCGTCCGTAGGGCGAGGGGAGGTAGCGGTCGGAAGTGAAAAACTATTCATGTCCGACGAATCCAGGGAGCAGCTCGACGACACGTCGAGCTGGGCCTTGGGCGGACTACATAATTATATTCGGCGTCAGAAGATACTGTGCAATAAAGGAACTCCATGAGTCATTCTGGTGTCTAAATACTTATGATTTCGCCAGGGGCTTGGCCCTGAGCGGCCACCCCTCTTCGCCGTCGTACGCATTGGTGGAGTGGTCCGTAGGAAGGGTCCTCCCTTTCTTGAACCCTCCGGCCTCCCCAGTTGGGGTGGCCTTCCTTTTCTTTTCTCCCCCGCCTGGGGAAGAAACCTCTCTTTCCTCCTCCTCGTCTTTGTGGGAGGAGTGCGCCTCGGAGTCATCAGACGGTGAGTCCGACTCCACCAGGCGCCGGGAACTCTTCCGGGTTCCCGTGGCCTTCTTCTTGGCCTTCTTCTCCGACACCACGTAAGGTGCCGGAACCAGCAGCTTTGCCAAGCGAGCGTCTGCTGGGTCTTCGGGCAAAGGAGCCAGATAGCTGATCTTCCCGGACGTCTCCTGCCAATCCTGTCAAAGGTACGGGAGTTTAGATCCCGCATGGAGTCAAACTGTGAAAGACAAATATCCTATAAGAGGTAAAACAGCTTACCGTGTTGGCTCGACGTTGCGCGCTGAATCCGCAATCCTCGGTAGGGGATGCGAGAGCGTCAGTGCCCTTGAATAGCACCTTCCAGGCATCTTCGTACGTTGTGTCGAAGAGCATGCTCGGAGTTCGGTGCTGGGCCAGGTCGAACTCCCACAAATTGAAAGCCCGTCGTTGACACGGGAGGATCCGGCGGATGAGCATAACCTGGACCACATTGACAAGTTTGAGCTTCTTGCTCACCGGGTTCTGGACACAGGTTTGTAGTCCGGTCACCTCTCCCGAACTGCCCCACGCCATACCCTTCTCTTTCTAGCATGTGAGCCGCGTAGGGGCTCCGGATCGGAACTCGGGGGCTGCGACCCATTTGGGGTCACGCGGCTCGGTGATGTAGAACCACCGGATTGCCACCCCTTTATGGTCTCCACGAAGGAGCCCTCGAGCCATAGGACGTTGGGCATCTTGCCCACCATGGCGCCTCCGCACTCCGCCTGGCGGCCTCCCACAACCTTCGGCTTGACATTGAAGGTCTTCAGCCATAAGCCGAAGTGGGTCCAGATGCAGAGGAATGCCTCGCACACGACGATAAACGTCGAGATGTTGAGGATGAAGTTCGGGGCCAGTCATGGAAATCCAGGCCGTAGTAGAACATGAGCCCCCGGACGAATGAATGGAGGGGGAACCCCAGTCCGTGAAGGAAATAGGTAAGGAACACGACCCTCTCATGGGGCCTGGGGGTGGGGATGAGCTGCCCCTCATCTGGGAGCTGGTGCGATATCGTCGGGCAGGTATCCGGCTCTCCTCAGCTTTTTGACGTCTCCCTCCGTGACGGAGGAGACCATCCACTTGCCTCCCGCTTCGGAGATGGTTGGAGTAGGTTGAGGAAGAGAATGCGGACTTGGGCGTTGGAGCTCGAGTGCGCGGAAATGGAAGAGCAAAGGAGGAAGAAGGCGTGGGTGAAAAGGTGGATCCTTATCCCGTTATATGGGCGGACGAAACTACGTGTCCCCACCAGCCTGGTAAAACTCGCTTATCTCCCAAGCGCCGTAATCAATGGCGCGGTTGGGTTACCCACGCCCGTATTGATGAGAATCATGTAATAAGGGGACACGATCTCTGCTTCGACAAAACGTGCCAAGGAAACCACCTCGCTAAACGCGCTGAGGTGGGACAGTAAAAACGATTCGAATAAAGGCTTGGCTATGGTGCGATGACAGACTACGGAATACGTCAGCAGATTAGATTTGTGTAAATATTATTCTCTCTACGATAGTATGTGGAACTTATTTTGCAGAGCTGGACACTATTCTTGTGTTCAAAATCTTCTATGAAGTATTCGGAGGAGGAACCCACCTTGCAATGCCGAAGACAATCTGCGCGTTGGACTCGTCATTAAAGCCTGGTTCAGGGACTACTGAGGGAGTCCTGGATTAGGGGGTGTCCGGGTAGCCGGACTATAACCTTTGGCTGGACTCTTGGACCATGAAGATACAAGATTGAAGACTTCGTCCCGTGTCCGGATGGAACTTTCCTTGGCGTGGAAGGCAAGCTTAGCGATACGGATATGTAGATCTCCTCCCATTGTAACCGAATCTGTGTAACCCTAGCCCTCTCCAGTGTCTATATAAACCGGAGGGTTTTTGTCCAAAGGACGAACAACAATCATACCATAGGCTAGCTTCTAGGGTTTAGCCTCTCTGATCTCGTGGTAGATCCACTCTTGTACTACCCATATCATCAATATTAATCAAGCAGGAGTAGGGTTTTACCTCCATCGAGAGGGCCCGAACCTGGGTAAAAACATCGTGTCCCTTGTCTCATGTTACCATCCGCCTAGATGCACAGTTCGGGACCCCCTACCCGAGATCTGCCGGTTTTGACACCGACATTGGTGCTTTCATTGGGAGTTCCTCTGTGTCGTGATCTTTAGGCCCGATGGCTCCTCTGATCATCGACAGCGATGCAGTCCAGGGTGAGACTTTTCTCCCCGGGCAGATCTTCATATTCGGCGGCTTTGCACTCGGGCCAATTCGCTTGGCCATCTGGAGCAGATTGAAAACTACGCCCCTGGCCATCAAGTCAGATTTGGAAGTTTGAACTACACGGCTGACATCCGCGGAGACTTGATCTTCGACAGATTCGAGCCACAGCCGAGCGTGCCGCATAGTCACGATGGGCATGATTTAGCTCTACCGCCGAACAGTGCCCTGGAGGCCGCACCCGTATCCGCTCCGACCCTTAGCCCGGAGCCAACCGCGCCGATCGAGGACGGGTGGTTAGACACCGCCTTGGGGGCTGCAGTCTCAACGACGATCGATCCGAATACCAGCCTTATCCTCTGTGAAACCCGTGACTCCAGGGTTCCGGACTCCGAACCCTCCGCGCCCCTGCCAATCGAATCCGATTGGGCGCCGATCATGGAGTTCACCGCCGCGGATATCTTTCAGCACTCGCCCTTCGGCGACATTCTGAATTCACTAAGGTCTCTCTCTTTGTCAGGAGAGCCCTGGCCAGACTATGGCCAACAGGATTGGGATGCGGACGACGAAGGAATTCGACGCCCACCCACCACCCACTTCGTAGCCACTGTCGATGATTTAACCGACATGCTAGACTTCGACTCCAAAGACATCAGCGGTATGGACGACGATGTAGGAGACGAACAGGAACCAGCGCCTATAGGGCACTGGAAAGCCACCTCGTCATATGACATATATATGGTGTATACACCCAAAGAAGGCAATGGCAATGGAACAGCGGGGGATGACCCCTCCAAGAAGCAGCCTAAGCGCCGGCGTCAGCGGTGCCGCTCTAAGTCCCGCCAATGCGAAAACGGTGATACCGGCACGGGAGATAATAACACCCCGTATAGTGCCGAAGACAACTCCCTCCAGCAAGATTCAGCGCAGGAGGATGGAGAAGCCAGCCCCCCTGAGAGAGCGGCAGACAGGGAGGAAGAGGATGATAATTACATGCCTCCCTCCGAAGACGAGGCAAGCCTCGGCGACGACGAATTTGTCGTGCCTGAGGATCCCGTCGAACAAGAGCGCTTCAAGCGCACGCTTATGGCCACGGCGAGTAGCCTTAAGAAAAAACAGCAACAGCTTAGAGTTGATCAAGATTTGCTAGCCAACAGATGGACTGAAGTCCTTGCGGCCGAGGAATATGAACTCGAACGCCCCTCCAAGAGCTACCCAAAGCGCAGGTTGCTACCCCGATTAGAGGAGGAAGCACTTAAACCTACATCACCAGCGCATGATGTGGCTGACCGGCCACCTCGCGACCGCGACAAAGAGGCCTCTCAGCCCTCCACTCAAGCCGCACCCCGGCATCGTTCAAAAAATACCAAGGCACGGGGAAATGCGCTAGACCTGCGAGATATGCTGGAGGACAGGTCAAAGCAAACAAGATCGATCTACGGATCATGCGGGTACCCCACGACACGAGACGATAACCGTCACGCCGGATACAGTAAATCCGGGTGGGCCGAACACAGCAGACAAAGCTCATTTGAGCTACGTCGTGATATAGCCCAATACAGAGGTGCCGCACACCCACTATGCTTCACAGATGAAGTAATGGATCATCAAATCCCAGAGGGTTTCAAACCCGTAAACATTGAATCATACGATGGCACAACAGATCCTGCGGTATGGATCGAGGATTATCTCCTTCATATCCACATGGCCCGCGGCGATGATCTACACGCCATAAAATACCTCCCACTCAAGCTTAAAGGACCAGCTCGGCACTGGCTTAACAGCTTGCCAGCGGAATCAATTGGTTGTTGGGAGGACCTGGAAGCCGCATTCCTCGACAATTTCCAGGGCACCTATGTGCGACCACCAGACGCCGATGACCTGAGCCACATAATTCAGCAGCCAGAAGAATCTGCCAGACAATTCTGGACACGGTTCCTAACCAAGAAAAATCAAATCGTCGACTGTCCGGACGCAGAGGCCCTAGCAGCCTTCAAGCATAACATCCGTGATGAGTGGCTTGCTCGGCACCTAGGACAAGAAGAGCTGAAATCCATGGCAGCCCTCACGACACTCATGACCCGCTTTTGCGCAGGGAGAAGACAGCTGGCCGGCTCGTAGCAATAACATGACCAAGAGCCCTGGTAATTCGGATACCAAGGACAGCAATGGCAGGTCGCGTCGCAACAAGCACAAGCATCGCATTAATAGCGACAATGCTGAGGATACGGCAGTTAATGCCAAATTCAGAGGCTCTAAACCCGGTCAGCAGAAAAGGCCATCCAAAAGAAATACTCCGGGCCCATCCAGTTTGGACCGTATACTCGATCGCTCATGCCAGATACATGGCACCCCCGAAAAACCAGCAAATCACACCAACAGGGATTGTTGGGTGTTCAAGCAGGCCGGCAAGTTAAATGCCGAAAACAGAGACAAGGGGCTACATAGAGACGATGAGGAGCCCTGGCCGCCAAACAATAGTGGACAGAAGGGCTTCCCCCCACAAGTGCGGATGGTGAATATGATATACGCAACCCACATCTCCAAGAGGGAACGGAAGCATGCGCTAAGGCACGTATACGCGTTGGAGCCAGTCGCCCCAAAGTTCAACCCATGGTCCTCCTACCCGATCACTTTTGATCGAAGGGACCACCCCACTAGCATCCGCCATGGCAGATTTGCCGCATTGGTTCTAGACCCAATCGTATGACGGATTTCACCTCACTAGAGTCCTTATGGACGGCTGCAGCAGCATGAACCTGCTTTATCAGGATATAGTGCGGAAAATGGGCATAGATCCCTCAAGGATTAAACCCACAAAAATGACCTTTAAAGGCGTCATACCAGGTGTAGAGGCCAACTGTACAGGCTCAGTTACACTTGAAGTGGTCTTTGGATCCCCGGATAATTTCTGAAGCAAGGAGTTAATCTTCGACATAGTCTCGTTCCGCAGTGGCTATCACGCACTGCTCGGACGAACCGCATTTGCAAAGTTCAATGCGGTGCAGCACTACGCATACCTCAAGCTCAAGATGCCAGGCCCTCGAGGAGTCATTACGGTCAATGGAAACACCGAACGCTCTCTCCGAACGGAGGAGCATACGGCGGCCCTCGCAGCGGAAGTACAAAGCAGCCTTTCAAGGCAATTCTTGAGTCCAGCTTTTAAACGTCCGGACACCGTCAAGCGCGCCCAGAGTAACCTACAACAAGACCGCTTGGCACGCTCCGAGCAAGCGTAGCAATACGGCCCCAACCCCAGCCCTCGCGAAACTGCAAAATCAGTACTACGCGTACATAACTACGCTCTGAAAATCCCATGGGCATAGGGGGAGGGGCACGGCCACGGCATGCCCAAAGTGCGGCTCAACCGCACTAGGGGCTCCCAATTTTGTCATTTTTTCTTACTTTCAGGACTCCACTATCCGGAAGGCCTGTCCGGTAGTACAATCGCCGAACACACGATGCAACAATCAAGGAGGCAGAAAGCTACGTCGAATTCCCAGGTGGTCTCTACAACGAGCAAAATACCTGTCTTACATACCGTCTCGCAGCTCGCCCCTGGAGGGAGACATATCAAATAGTCCCATCTCTTGCTTACCGCACTATTTGTATCGTTTTGCTTTTACAGCAGCCTTTTAAAATAAACAATGCTTAGCTTCAGCTTATTATTGCATTCTCTATTCATTTCTTTTTCAATACATATGTTCAGTTATGACATTTAGCACCCGTACACTTTGGTACGGTCAATGCGCCAGGGGCTCAAGCACCCCATAATACGGCGTGAGAAGTCCGAACACTTTCACAAGTGCGGCCCCCCGAACTTATAGCATTATATGCATCAGCTCCGAATCATGTCTTTGGTCAATAGTTGGGTTTGCCCGGCTCCCATGTTTTGTTTCCTTACGTTCCGCTTTATCGGCTATGGTAGCGCTGGGAGAAGTACTGCGATTGTGCCCTGCTTGAGGTGGGCTAAGCACCTCAGTAGAGAAAGCTAAAACTGACTGTCATGATAGGGCGAGAGCTGGTCGCTGTTCGGGAGGTTTCGAGTCCCTAAAGACTTATGCCGCTTAGAGCGAGGAGTCGGCTTTGTCCGGCCTAGGCATGTATAGCGCCCCGAACTCGGTCCTCCGAACACTAGGGGCTTCGCTAAAATTTAAAATTATAGAATTCTCTGGCCAAGTGAGAGTGATAATGCATTATAGTCCGATTTCCTTGTTCGTTGTGCTGAGCACCTCCCTCAAAGGACCCAAGAATGGGAAAAAGAGTGCTCAGGTTTATCCCGAACACCCTAGCACTCGTGGCATGGGGACTGAAGCCGACGACTCGCCATCTCTCAGATTTAATAAACGGCCGCATTGAAGGTAATATTTTAAATTAAACAAGCGTTGCATAGCGCATATGAACAAGTTTTCAGCGCACAGGATAAAACGAACAAGTTTCACTCAAAAATTACATCTTTCGAACATTCGTCCGCCACAAGGCGGGCGCCCTTCAGGACACCCTCATAATACATCTCAGGGTGGCGATGCTCCTTGCCCGGCGATGGCCCGTCCTTCACAAGCTTCTCCGCATCCATCTTGCCCCAGTGCACTTTAGCGCGGGCAAGCGCCCTACGGGCACCTTCAATGCAGACGGAGCGCTTGACGACTTCAAGCCACGGACAGGCGTCCACCAGCCGCCTCACCAGCCCGAAGTAGCTCCCAGGCAGGGCCTCTCCAGGCCACAGTCGAACTATAAGGCCCTTCATGGCATGCTCGGCCACCTTATAGAGCTCGACCAGTTGCTTCAGCTGGTCGCTCAAAGGCACCAGGTGTCCGGCCTCAGCATACTGAGACCAGAACACCTTCTCCGTCGAGCTCCCCTCCTCGGCCCGGTAGAAGGCGGCGGCATCTGATACGCTGCGAGGCAAATCTGCGAATGCTCCTGGAGAGCTCCGGACTCGGGTAAGTAACAAGTAATTCACTTTCATGTGCTTGCTTTGCATAAAGAATGCCTTACCCGCCGCTATCTTCTTCATCGCCTCAACTTCCTGGAGGGCCTTCTGGGCTTCGGCCTTGGCAGATTTGGTGCTTTCAAGGGTCGTCGCGAGCTCGGACTCTCGCGTCTTTGAGTCAAGCTCCAAACTCTCGTGTTTTTTCACGAGAGCCTGGAGCTCTTGCTGCACCTCGCCAACCCGCGCCTCATGCTTCTCCCGCTCGGTGCGCTCCGTGGCCGCCCTCTTTTCGGCCTCGGACAGCGCTTGCTTAAGGGTCGCCACCTCAGTCGTGGCCCCTAGGACACCAATAGCGATCCTGTCATTTTTTGCAACTGCATCTTTTTAAATATACTCCACAAGGTATTACTTACCTTCTTTTTCCTCGAGCTCCTTCTTGGCAAGGCTGCGCTCTTGCTCGAACCGCTCGATGCTCTGCTTCAGCGTATCCACCTCCGCAGTCAGTGCGGCAGAGGCCAGCAGCGAAGTCTGCATACGCATATTGACTTAATTATGTTAGACTCATGCGAATGTTATTAGATCCTCTATTCGGCCTTTCTTTCCGAACGCCAAACAGAGCATCGGGGGCTACTGTCTATGCGGTAATATTTTCACATATTTTTCACATACCTCAAAGCATGTTAGCAGGCTGGCACAGGCTTCAGTCAGCCCGCTCTAGCGGACTGAACCTTCTGGATCACCGCACTCATAATAGTGCGGTGCTCCTCATCAATGGAGGCGCCATTAAGCACCTCCAGCAAATTGTCCGGTGCCTCCGGTTGGACGGAGGTCACCGGCGTCGCAGGCTTGCCCTTCTTCTTAGGTGGCCGCCTGCCGGACTCCGGAACCATTGAAGGTTCCGGTGCGGTGTCCGGCCCAGGGCCGGACTTGGAGCCCTCCGGGGCTTTGTCCCCTTTGCGCGTGGAGTCCGGGAGGTCGCCTTGCGGCGCCTCCAGGACCAGCTCCTCCTGGCTTGGAGCCTTTTGGGATAGCACCTCGGCGTCGTCCGTAGGGCGAGGGGAGCTAGCGGTCGGAAGTGAAAAACTATTCACGTTCGACGAATCCAGGGAGCCGCTCGACGACACGTCGAGCCGGGCCTTGGGCGGACTACATAATTATATTCGGCGTCAGAAGATACTGTGCAATGAAGGAACTCCATGAGTCATTCTGGTATCTAAATACTTATGATTTCGCCAGGGGCTTGGCCCTGAGCGGCCACCCCTCTTCGCCGTCGTCCGCGTTGGTGGAGTGGTCCGTAGGAAGGGTCCTCCCTTTCTTGGACCCTCCGGCCTCCCCATTTGGGGTGGCCTTCCTTTTCTTTTCTCCCCCGGCTGGGGAACAAACCTCTCTTTCCTCCTCCTCGTCTTTGTGGGAGGAGTGCGCCTCGGAGTCATCGGACGGTGAGTCTGACTCTACCAGGCGCCGGGAACTCTTCCAGGTTCCCGTGGCCTTCTTCTTGGCCTTCTTCTCCGGCACCACGTAAGGTGCCGGAACAAGCAGTTTTGCCAAGCGAGCGTCTGCTGGGTCTTCGGGCAAAGGAGCCGGACAGCTGATCTTCCTAGACGTCTCCTGCCAATCTTGTCAAAGGTACGGGAGTTTAGATCCTGCATAGAGTCAAACTATGAAAGACAAATATCCTGTAAGAGGTAAAAACAGCTTACCGTGTTGGCTCGACGCTGCGCGCTGAATCCGCGATCCTCGGTAGGGGATGCGAGAGCCTCGGTGCCCTTGAATAGCACCTTCCAGGCATCTTCATACATTGTGTCGAAGAGCCTGCTCAGAGTTCGGTGCTGGGCCGGGTCGAACTCCCACAAATTAAAAGCCCGTCGTTGACACGGGAGGATCCGGTGGATGAGCATAACCTGGACCACGTTGACAAGTTTGAGCTTCTTGCTCACCAGGTTCTGGACACAGGTTTGTAGTCCGGTCACCTCTCCCGAACTGCCCCACGCCATACCCTTCTCTTTCCAGGAGGTGAGCCGCGTAGGGGCTCCGGATCGGAACTCGGGGGCTGCGGCCTATTTGGGGTCACGCGGCTCGGTGATGTAGAACCACCCGATTGCCACCCCTTTATGGTCTCCACGAAGGAGCCCTCGAGCCATAGGACGTTGGGCATCTTGCCCACCATGGCGCCTCTGCACTCCACCTGGCGGCCTCCCACAACCTTCGGCTTGACATTGAAGGTCTTCAGCCATAAGCCGAAGTGGGTCCTGATGCAGAGGAATGCCTTGCACACGACGATAAACGTCGAGATGTTGAGGATAAAGTTCGGGGCCAGATCATGGAAATCCAGGCCGTAGTAGAACATGAGCCCCCGGACGAATGAATGGAGGGGGAACGCCAGTCCGTGATGGAAATGGGTAAGGAACACGACCCTCTCATGGGGCCTGGGGGTGGGGAGGAGCTGCCCCTCATCTGGGAGCTGGTGCGCGATATCGTCGGGCAGGTATCCGGCTCTCCTCAGCTTTTTGACGTCTCCCTCTGTGACAGAGGAGACCATCCACTTGCCTCCTCCTCCGGACATGGTTGGAGCAGGTTGAGGAAGAGAATGCGGACTTGGGCGTTGGAGCTCGAGTGCGCGAAAATGGAAGAGCAAATGAGGAAGAAGGCGTGGGTGAAAAGGTGGATCCTTATCCCCTTATATGGGCGGACGAAACTACGTGTGCCCACCAGCCTGGTAAAACTCGCTTATCTCCCAAGCGCCGTAATCAATAGCGCGGTTGAGTTACCCACGTCCGTATTGATCAGAATCCCGTAATAAGGGGACAAGATCTCTGCTTCGACAAGACGTGCCAAGGAAATCGCCTCGCTAAATGCACTGAGGTGGGACAGTAAAAACGATTCGAATAAAGGCTTGGTTGTGGTGCGATGACACACTACGGAATACGTCAGCAGATTAGATTTGTGTAAATATTATTCTCTCTATGACAGTATGTGGAACTTATTTCGTAGAGCCGGACACTATTCTTGTGTTCAAAATCTTCTATGAAGTATTCGGAGGAGGAACCCGCCTTGCAATGCCGAAGACAATCTGCGCGCCGGACTCGTCATTGAAGCCTGTTTCAGGGGCTACTGAGGGAGTCCTGGATTAGGGGGTGTCCGGGTAGCCGGACTATAACCTTTGGCCGGACTCTTGAACCATGAAGATACAAGATTGAAGACTTCATCCCGTGTCCGGATGGAACTTTCCTTGGCGTGGAAGACAAGCTTGGTGATACGGATATGTAGATCTCCTCCCATTGTAACTGACTCTGTGTAACCCTAGCCCTCTCCAGTGTCTATATAAACCAGAGGGTTTTAGTCCATAGGACAAACAACAATCATACCATAGGCTAGCTTCTAGGGTTTAGCCTCTCTGATCTCGTGGTAGATCCACTCTTGTACGACCCATATCATCAATATTAATCAAGCAGGAGTAGGGTTTTACCTCCATCAAGAGGGCCCGAACCTGGGTAAAAACATCGTGTCCCTTGTCTCCTGTTACCATCCGCCTAGACGCACAGTTCAGGACCCCCTACCTGAGATCCGCCAGTTTTGACACCGACAGAAGTGCCTGACAGTCAGGACCCACCTGGTCGAAGCGTACGTAGCGTTGTCATTCTGGTCGCGAATGTGTACGTACATATATACTGGTCAATGTAGAGGCGCGCACGTGTCGTAGTAGAGGCGCGCACGTGTCGTAGTAGAGGCGCGCACGTAGCATGTACACGTACGTACAGTGGCCAGGGTGCAAGAAAGAAAATACGACCACGTATGTGTACAGACGGGGCGGGGTCTCGAACGCCTACTCGCGCATACGTACAGCGAGGGCTCGTTGACATGGATGGGTCAGAACAGAGAAACAGTGTCATCGTCGTGTTCATGGGGAGGCAACGGAGTGCGCCGTGTTCATCAGGAGGCAACGCGGCTGGGTCGGAACGGAATGCGTGGTCGTGTTCATCGGGAGGGCTTGGACGGAAGAGGCGATGGAAACAAGGCCTAGCGTACCGCACAACGGAGGAAATGGACCTCCTACGGTCGAAACGGGGGTCCTGTTGATCAGGAGGGGTGTGGCGTACCGCACAACGAAGGAAATGGACCTCCTACGGTCGAAACGGGGGTCCTGTTGATCGGGAGGGGTGTGGCGTACCGCAAAACGGAGGAAACGGACCTTCTACGGTCGAAACGGGGGTCCTGTTGATCGGGAGGGGTGTGGCGTACCACAAAACGGAGGAAATGGACTTGTGTTGGAGCGCTGCGGTCGAAACGGGGGTCCTGTTCATCGGGAGGGGTGTGGCGTACCGCAAAACGGGACTCCACCGGATACTGTTCATCTCCACCGTCGACCCCCTCCAGCCTCCACAAGCTATTGTTCATCCACCGTCGACCTCCTCCAGCCTCCATGGGCTCCTGTTCATCCAGCCTCCACCGCACGCTACTCCACCGGCTACTGTTCAACCACCCCTCTCCACGGGCTCCTATTCAACCACCCCTCTATGGGCTACTGTTCATCCTGCCCTCCACCTTCTACTGTTCATCCAGCCCTCCACACCACGCGGTCATGTTCATCCACCCCTCCACGGGCACCCCTCCACCGTCTACTGTTCATCCAGCCCTCCACCACACCACGGGGTCCTGTTCATCCAGAGGCAACGCCACCGCTCACTGTTCATCCCCCCCCCCGCAACGCTCACTATTCATCCAGAGGCAGCATCGATCGGCTTCAGTTAGCAGCAGTAGCGAAGGAATCGCTCGATCGGGTTCAGTTAACAGCCATCGATCGATCGCTTGGGTTCAGTAACGCGTAGCCTGCAGTGCAATCGCTCGGGTTCAGTTAGAGCCCAACGCCTCGCTCGGGTTTAGTTAGAGCCAACGCCTCGCACACACGCTCATACGTGTACGAGAGAAACGCGCATCGCTCGGCCCATGACCTCCCACCGTAACCGGGAACTCCCCGAAATTTTCCTCCCCCTCGCTTCTACCACGGTTTTTTCGTCATGGACGGCCCAAAGAATGTCATGTAGCTGCGTCTCCGACCCGCCCAGGATGAAAAGCCCATTTTCTGTCATGATTTTTTGTCATAGAAGTAGGAGCCCACCACATCTATGATGATACCGGGTTTTGTCACAATTATCGTCATAGAAGTGTCATATGTATGACAGAAAAAAAATTTGTTCGGCCCAAAATGTCATGGATGTGTCTTTTTTTGTAGTGTAGATCTACCGCATCTAGACCTATCACAGTTGGAGGAGCCCTTCACTACGGAGGAAGTGGAAAGCGTGATTAAGGGTATGCCTCCGAATAAGGCGTCAGGTCCAGATGGGTTCACAGGTTGATTCTATGCCACGTGTTGGAACATCATAAAGGTAGATTTCATGAAGGCCATGGATTGCTTCTACAAGGGAGACATGAGGGGCATGGCTGCTATCAATAAATCTTTGGTCACCTTATTGCCCAAGATGGATGGTGCCCTGGAGGTGGGCGACTTTAGGCCGATCAACCTTGTGCATGGGGCTATCAACATATTTGAGAAGGTTCTTGCTTGCCGCTTGGTGGTGCAACTTCCGCCGTTGGTTGGAAATCACCAGAGCGCCTTCGTGAAAGGCCGATCGTTACATGACAATTTCATGTTGGTTCAAAGTACGGATCGAAGACTGAACGCCCTGAGGATACCCACTGTGTTATTAAAGCTAGATATTTTGAAGGTGTCCGACTCTGTACAGTGGCCGTTTCTGCTTGAGGTGATGCAACAAATGGGGTTTGGACCTCGGTGGAGATCATGGATCTGTGGAATCCTTGTGACATTAACCACCAAAGTCATGGTGAATGGAGACCCCGGAGATAGTATATATAACTGCAAGGGGTTGCGACAAGGGGATCCGATATCGCCGATGCTATTCATTCTTACTATGGAACCGTTGCAGAGGTTGTTTGAGCGGGCCACGACTAGCGGCGTGTTGGAGCCTTTGGCACATACAGGTATGCGGCAGCGTCTGTCCATCTTTGCGGATGACGTGGTGGTGTTCATCAAACCCAAGCCTATGGAGCTAGACATATGCAAGAGCATACTGGAAATGTTTGAAGAGGCATCGGGCTTGCGGATAAACATGGTCAAATCGGCGGCACTTCCAATAAGATGCAATGATCAGGAAGTAGCTATGGCGTGTGAGGAGCTGGGATGCCCGAGAAGGGCTTTTCCAATCAAGTACCTTGGACTGTCGTTGTCCTTGAGGAAGCAGTCAGCGGCACAGTTGCAGTTCCTAGTGGATCAGATGGCGAATTGTCTGCCAAAGTGGAAAGTGGCTCTAATGCCGAAGAGTGGACGCCTTACATTGGTGCAGTCTGTGCTCTGTGCCATGCCCATCCATGCCATGATGGCGCTTGACCTACCAAAGAAGACTATATCGGCGATGAACAAGGTGTGCAGAGGATTCTTATGGTGCAGAAGAGCAGAAGCAAACGAAGGCAACTGTGCGGTAGCTTGGGATTCGGTGTGTGCGCCGAAATGGGCTGGTGGCCTAGGGATACCAAACCTCAGATGGCTGAATGTGTCCATGCAAGCCAGGTGGTCATGGCTCGCAAGAGTGGACACGAGTAGACCTTGGAGCGAGTTTAGAATAAAGATCCCAAAGGAAGCTAAGCTACTTTTCTAGGCGGCTACGAGGAGTGAAGCACATTGTGGTCTCCATACGCTTTTCTGGGAGGATCGTTGGATCGACTGTATGTGGATGCAAGAGATTGCTCCAGCGATATACGACATGATCCCAAGGCGGATCAGATCGACGAGATCGGTCGCCTAGGCCGTGGAGAATGGGTCTTGGGCAACAGATGTTGGCCCGAATATTGGTGTGGTCGCACTGCAGGAATACCTGGAGCTTTGGATAAAAGTGAGCACGTGGGAGCCATAGGTGGATGTGCCGGACTTGGTCTCTTGGTCATGGGAGACCAATGGCCGCTTCTCGGTGCGTTCAGCGTATGTGGCAAAGTTCCGGGGCCAAACGGTGGAGCCAATGGCGGAGCTGACGTGGAAGTCTCGGGCCCCATCTACCTGCAAGTTCTTTGCTTGGCTTGCCTTAAGAAACAGGTGTTGGACCTCTGACCGACTGGCAAGGAGAGGCCTCCCACACCAAGATGCATGCCCCTTGTGCAACCAAGAGGACGAAACTATTGATCACGTGTTACTGATGTGTGTCTTTGCCAGATCAGCATGCGTCGTAGTATGCGATGCTCTGGGCAAGTTGGACTGGACGCCTACTGCACAGGATTCCCTAGCCCTGTGGCTAGAGGGGAAGCATGGGATCAACGACTGGCACAAGAAGGATCTACATATGGTTTTCTTACTAACAATGTGGGAGTTGTGGAAGCATCGAAATGCTATTGTCTTTGATGCGGCATTTCCTTCGTTAGGTGTACTCCTAGGTAGAGTCAGGTCGGAAGGAAGAATGTGGTCTATTGCCGGCAAGTTTAAAGGAAACATGGACCCCTTCTTCCTTCGGCTAGAGAGGTGGGCGAGTAGTGAGGAGTAGTAGTGTTGTAATGTGACCCTTGTAAATATGGTGGAGGCATTTTTGCCTTCCTTCTTTAATATATAATATGCACACTCGTGCATATTCGAGAAAAAAAAAATCATACTATACACATTATGGGGGAAAACACATCATATATGACACATGCTTGTACAGCCCCATGAACCAAAAAATCAAACCATGTTCTGTTCTTGCCGGTGGTGCGTCACCGTGGGATCGGCGGCCCTACCATGCACATGAAGATCTGGTCCGCCACAACTTTATACGTGGCACAAGTCTGGTCAAAAGGACCGAGCTTCAAAGGTTTATTTAAGTTAATCTCCCATCCTAGCCTCAGCTCTCTAGATCTGGGCAACCTTCGTTGCGCCAAAGAAAGACTTTTGTCCACGCAGCGCAACGTGGGTGGATGAGAGGCCTTGCCCATGTGCAACAATCAAAATCTGCACATTTTTTGGGGCCACAGTCAGAACTCTCTAGTCTAGCCTAGCCATCATCGCAGCTCAGTCTCCACCCCTACACGCCTAGCAACGATTTTGAAGCGGATAGGGTCCAAAATTCAAATGGTTGTATGGCCGACGGTTCATGCACGCACGCGTTCACGCGCCACGACCTGCATGTCGATCGATCGCCATGAAACGAACGAAACAAAAAACGAGGCCCCGAATTTCAAAAAGAAAAAAAACGAGGCCCCGAACAGTCTTCCGGTCATTTCAGATGCGTGATGCGTCCCTGGAGTGATGGATGGAGGCGATCGGTGAGCGTCCTCCCTGCCAAACGTGCGAGGACAACACTTGCACATGCCCAGATAGCTATCGTAAGTACGCACGTCGACGTGGTGCGCGAGTCGAGTACCCATTTCAGTGCCCGCAGCTTTCTCCAGACGAACGCATGGCGTACCTATGTTCCTATTGGTCACTGCTCACACGTACGTCGACATGGACGGTGATAGAAGGCATCGGTCACTGCTCACACGTAAAATCGTGCGCCGGAGTTGGGAGGATAAGCATGAAACCTCCGGCGATGTGATGCGATAGTAATGGGGAGGAATGGACGAGTTTAACTAGGACTCTACAGACAGGTCTTGTGATGTTCCTATTGTTCGTGTTTGGTGTGACGACTCGAGAGTCGAGAGGGAAGGTTGACGCTATGGATTTAGGAGATAAAAAAGTCATGGATCTGGCTGGCAGATCTAGAAAAGTGATGGATTGATTTGATTCGACATATTTTGTTTTTAGGCAATTTTATATTATTAAAGTGTAGTCTGGGTGGTGATAATACGTGTTGTTTGGTTTCGTATGTTTGTTGGTTTCACATTAATTTTAAAGAGTGTCACACCCGGCGATCTGTCGGGCCGGGCCGGGCCTATCAAAGCCCGACACGGAAAATATAGGCCCCAGCCCAGCTCGGCTTGGCCGCCGGGTCTAAAAATTAGGCCTGAGTCTGGCCCATCAGTCAAAAGGCCCGTTGAGCCTCAGGCCAGGCCTCTTCCTTAAATTGCAAATTTGACAGGTCAAAGCCCGGCCCGGCTATTGGGCTCAAAATATAGGCCCAAGCCCGAATGATGGGTAAGGTCGGGCCAGGCTGAACATGGCAGGGTATACTCTAGACAGGAGAACCACCTTCATTTCATGCAAAGTATTCTTTCTGTTTCAAAATAGATGACCCAATTTTATATTAACTTTTCAAAGTTAATATAAAATTGGGTCATCTATTTTGAAACGGAAGGAGTATCATTCTTTGGCTGAAAGTATCATGTTAGTTGTGAAAAATATCATTGAGTATCGGACAGAACGATTACGTTATTTATGAAGATCATCATACTTTGGACTGAAGAATCGGTTGTTGTGGAAATTACCAACTGAAGAATCACTAGAACATGTATGCTACATCTCTATTGAGAGAAAAAAAAGTATGCTCCGTACTGTATAAACAATTAGCTAGAAGGTGTAATTTTAAAGTACGATAATATGACTGTGCGGAATAGTTGCTTTCCATATTATTGAATGCTTCCGCATGATTTTCTTCTTTAATTAACAGCAGTACAAATATATACTAAAAAATGGTATGAATCCCATACACTCACGCGCTCACAGACCGACCCACCAGCAGCGAATTACTTTTCTCCAAAAAAAATCTTCTGTTTTCTTGCATTTTTTTCCTTTTCAGTTTTTCGCCTTTTGTTTTTTCTTTCGGTTTTTTATTTTATTTATTTTTTGGTTTCATTTTTCTATAGTCGGTTTTAAATGTTTTTGTCAGGTTTTTTCATTTCCCTTTTCACTAGTTTTCTTATTTTTATCTTTTCTATTTTCCCTGCAGGTTTCTTCTGATTTCTAAATTCCTGAATAAACTTCATATACTAAGGGCAGTCCCAGTGTGGTGACGAGACGTCCTCCTGAGTGCTTAGAGCGCTAGTTAATGGGGCTCCTATACAGCACCTTCAGCGTTGCAACTAGCGCTCACGCACAGCGCTCCTGGGCCGGCCAAATATCTGCTCAAACACAGCGAAAAAAAGGTTTTATTCCCATCAATATTCTGGGAATAGTTTGATTCAAACTCCGAACGGGAGCCTTGAGAGTAGTCGCTCGTAACCACTAGGTCAAGCTCATTCCGTTGACCACACATAGGAAAAACTAATATAAATTATTTTGAAAAGAAAGTCTAAATTCAAAACAGAATTCTACAAGAATATTGAAAACAGGCACGAATATGAAAAAAAAGGATCCAAGAATTGGAAAGAGTTCATGGAAGTGAAAAAAAGTTCATCCAATTTGTAAAACAGTTCATCATCTTGAGAAAAAGTTCAAAACTTCAAAAAAAGTTCATCGACATTGAAAATAAATTCACATATTCAGAAAAACTTCATCTATTTTTTTTCAAAAAATCTTCGATTTTAAAAATAAGTTCATCAATTTTGAAAAAAATTCATTGAATTTCAAAATAGTTCGTCCCAAATTGAAAAAAAGTTCATCAGTTTTGAAAAAAGTTCATCAATATTGAAAAAGGTTCAAATTCATTGAATTTGAGAAAAAAATCATAATGTTGAAAAAATTTCACGAATTTTAAATAAAATTTCATCAATTTGAAATAAAGCATCGCATACGAAAAGAAGTTTATCGAATTCGAAAAAAGTTCATCAATTTTGAAAAAATAAGGTTGAAAAATTTGAGAAAAAATGTCAAAACAAGAAGAAGAAAAATTATAAACAGAAAAAACCGGCTACCAGTTCTCCAATATTGAAAATATATTTTTGGAAATAAAAATGTTCACGAATTTTAAAAAATTTAATCGATTTTAGTAAATTTTTTAATATTAAAAAGTTTGCACATTTGAAAAATATTCATGGATTTGGACAAGTTAATGAATTTGAAAAGTTTGTAAATTTGAAAAGATTCATATATTTGAAAAAAAACACATTCAAAAAAATGTTCATGAAATCTGAAAAATATCGTAAAACTGAAAAACAAATTAAAATTCCATGAATTTGAGAACATAAATGTAAATTTTGAAAAAAAATCATGAGTTTAAAAATAATATAACATTCATAAATTAAGAAAAATGCAAAAAATTAAAGGTTGGAAAATTCGGAAAAAACAACTTTAAGAAAAGTTCGTGAAAAATGCTCACAAATTTAAAATATTTGTGAGTTTTAGAAATGTTCGCAAAAAAGTGCACACATTTGAAAAGGTTGAAAAAAATGGAAAAATGTTCACTGATTCAGAAGAAGTACATGAGTTTTAAATTTTGTATCGACCCGACCTCAAACGGTCAAGTCTCTGTGCTTCAGTGTCATCCCTGGATCGGTAATGCTGACACACACAGTACTTGAAGGATTTATAACAGAGTAGCAATCACACACTTATTACATCAAATGTCTCAAAAAAGAACTTATTACAATAAATATGGCTTAAGGCCATCTAATACGATAACAGCGGAAGGCTTGGAAGATAAAATGAGTCCATCAACTCCAACGGCATAGCTGAGCTGCACGGCAACGACCTAACGAACATTACTCCTCGTCTGAAAAGTCTGCAACATAATACGTTGCAGCCCGAAAACGGGTCAGCACATGAAATATGCTGGCAATGTAACACAGTAGAGCAATAACAGAATAATGCTATCACTACATGCATATTTGGCTGGTGGAAAGCTCTATGGTTATAGTTTTTGCGAAAAGCCAATTTTTTCCTACGACAAAGGAATAGATTTTAATTCAACTATCATGGTAGTTAAAACATCATTGAGAAGGTTCCTCCAACTCAATTCCAGTTAAAGTAGTTATCAGCCCAACAATATTAATTTAGAGTGATGAGATACCTAGGATACTCCAAGTACTAGATACTCAAGATTGTCCATAACCGAAGACACGGCTAACCATGATTAGATTGTACACTCTGCAGAGGTTTGCGCACTTTTCCCCACAAGACTCGATCGCCTCTGTTGGATTTCTCGCACTACTTAGTATTTGAGAAGCGGATGACCGAGACACAGTCTTTCAAAAACATTAACTCTTTACTCCGGGCAGACCATACCAAACCTACAACCCTCTACCTGCTGATCCACCTCTTCAAGCGCTTCATGTAACTTACTCAACTATGCTAGAGCCCATAATAGCTTATGGCTGCACACGGAAGCTTCTAGCATGACAATATCTCGGTTCCCTTTGAGCCTGGGTGGCGGTCCATAGGAAAATCACACGGTACCCCGGGATTTCAAAAAATACAGGCAACACTGGATTCTCCAGGTGCCTCAATCCACCCAGATGTGTATTAAAGTTGGCACCTTAAGTTGAACCATTAATTAACAATCTCACATCTGTCATGGATTTCACTCACCCAAACCACGTCTACGAGCATAGCATAGCAATATAAGCAATATGTAGAAGTAACTCCAAGGGTTTGAATATAACAGGGCAACAGGTTCTACCTCATCAACTACTTCCCATCCCACATGTTAATCACATCCTAATCATGCAATGTTTGAGGATTGAAACTAATGCATAAAAACTGGGTATGGAAGGATGATCAATGGGTTACTTGTCTTGCTGACGAACCGCAAAACCTAGGGACTCGTAGTAGCACGCTTCGCACTCCGGGAATTCTATCGCAAACAAACAATAGCATACATAAGCAATCAAGCAAAGATGCACGGGCAAAACTCAAATAAGAAGAATTGACCAGAAAGTTCAACTTAAGAACTCCGGTCTGCGAAAAGAATCAAACCAAACGAAGCAAGAAAACTCAAACAGCAAAAGAAACAAGATCCATTTACTAATCTGGACTAAAGTCAAATTTTACAGTACCAAAATCTTGTTTAAGTTGATTAAACAGAAAGAGGGTTTCGAGAAAAGATCTAGGCACTTGAATCGCCTGATTTCGATAAACGAGCGAAAAGATAAACTGAAACGAAAATCAGATCAGAAATCGTGATCGAAAATAATCGCGAAAAAATCCAAAAAAAGAAAACTGACGAACAGGCTAACGAACGAACGTTCGTTGTCTGTAACTATCGAGCGAAAAACCGTTCGTTAAAACAAACGTACGGACGAACGTCCGCTAAGTAGCTAAACCGAGAAAACCGGTGAACCGATAAAAATAAAAAAATGAACTAGGGTTTCTTAAAAAAACCGGATCGGTTTTCTTAAAAAAACCAGCGGTGGCAACGGCGGCGTTACCTCTGGCGAGGCGGGGCTGCGGCGGCGGGGAGGCGGGCTGCGGTGACGGGGTGATGGTGGTGGCGGCGCGGCAGCGACGGCAGCGTGGCGTGGCAGAGGCGACGGTGGCGGGGCAGGCGGCGGGGTTGGGTGGTGGTAGGGGGCTCCGGGGTGGGGTATTTAAGGAGGGGGGCTGCTTGGAGGAGGGGGCAAGACGGCAGGGAGGTGGAGTCCCGGCCGGACTCCGGGTCCGAGGCGGCGGCGGCGTCGGTCTCCTCGAGGGAGACGGTGGCGCGGGGAGCGGGCCGGCTCGGCTGGGCCTCGGCCCAGTCGGGCGCTGAATTTTTTTTAAATAATTCCGATGAACCAAAAATAAATCCTAGAAAACAAAATAAAATTCTAAAAATGCCAAAACAAATTTTCACCGTCTAAATAAAATATTTAGAACGTGATGAACATTTTCTTGACCCTAAAATGCAATTTTGAAAACGTGTAATTTTTCTAATGCAAATAAAATAGCAATAAAATCCGAATAAAATCAAATATTAGATTTTTAATATTTTTCCTCCAATATTTCAATTACTTTGGAGAAGTCATATTATCTCCTCTCATATATTTTAATATGAAATATTTTTGGAGAGAAAAATAATTAAAATCAATGATCCTCGTTTCAATATTTGATAAAATTGAAATACGAAAACCGGGAAATCCCCAACTCTCTCCGAGGGTCCTTGAGTTGCTTAGGATTTCGAGGATCGGGAAGTGAAATGCAATAAAATATGATATGCATGAATGATCTATGTATAACATTTCAAATTGAAAATTTGGGGTGTTACAAATTCTTTGTGAATTAATAAAATATTTGTGAACTTGAAAATTATTCGTGATTTAAAGGAAGTTCATATTTTTTTAATAAAAAAGGAAATAGAAAGGAAGAAAGAACAAACAACAATATTAAAAAACGAAAAACGAAAAAGTAAGAGAATGAAAAAATGAAGAAAAATACAAACTGAAAGGAAAAGGAAAGAAAAACAAAGAATGGGCCGGCAGCCCACCAAATAGGATTCGGGTGCAGTGATGTAAGACTATATCTAAGAGTGTCATGCAGTTAAAAAACTCATATGTTTTTTTGAACACAGACGCAAACGCTCATACATATGTGCATACACTCACCCCATGCACACACGCATACCCTATCCCTATGAGCACCTTCGAGCCGGCATATCATCTTGAGATTTACGAAGTCACCATAGGCGCCTCGTCATCGACGAGAACGTCTCCTCCCACTAAAAGTGCATCACCGGAAATCCTGAAATAAATCCAGAAATAATGCCAGCACCAGGACTTAAACCCCTGGTGGGCTGGGGATACCACTGTCCCTCTAAGAGCAACTCTATCAGACCCCGCAAAAAGCCCTGACCCACAAAATAACGGCCAAAATGCGGGTCGGCGCAGAAAATCCTGCCCGAACTGACCCCACAAACGCGGCCGGCCCGCAAAATTTTTTGAGGGGTGCGGCAAAATCTCGGCCCCAACCCGCGAATGCATGGGTTTCCCCCTCGCCCTTGCGGTGCCCCGTATCCCAGTGAAGCGGTTGGCGGGAGGGACATTTAAGCCCGCGCGCCTTTCCCCATCTCCTTCCGCCGCCCGCCCGCCTTTGGTTCCGCCAGTCCGCCGTCGGGATTTCAGCCAAATCTGCGGGCGGAATCGCGTCGCGGGGCCATCCCCCACCCTCCAGCACCGATACACTACACCCCCCCCGTATCCGGCGAGAAGAGCCGCCCCTTGTCGTTGTCGCCACCGGGGATTGACCACCGTCGATCCCGCCCCTCGTCGCCGCCCGGGATCACCCGCCACATGAGCCGCCGGTTAGTGTTTGTTTTGTGATATTTGCGAGTGGTATGCCTAGTTGATTGACGCGGCGTGCAATTCTTGTCCATGCAGATGGCCTGTGCGAGAATTGCTTGCTCTCCGATTCGGACGACTCGGATGTTGAGACCATGCTTGTGACCTTTTGGCAGCCGACATTAGTGATGGCACTTTCCGTGAAGGACCGCGAAGACGAGAACCGGAAGAGGCGGCGAGGATCAACAGTCGGGCGTCTTTGCATTCCTCGGAATCGCCATCTGAAAGTGCTAGTTATCGACTAGAGGGGGGTGAATACGCGATTTTTATGAAAGTCTTCAAAACATGAGAGTTTCAAAGACAAACAATAGAAATGAACCTATTGATATGCACCGGAAGGTAGACTACACTAAGCAAGCCATAGTCAAGTATTCAATGAAGTGAAAGCACGAAGACTAATAGCAGCTAGGTAGTAAAGATCAGGATGGAAGATAGTATGAAGCCAAACAACGATAGTAGTCACACAGTGAAGTCAAACAGGTAGTGCAAGCAGGCAATGACTTCACGAAGACAAACTGAAAGAAAAGAGAGGGAGAGGATAAAACCAGTCACTTGGTGAGGACAAGGATTTGTTGGACCAGTTCTAGTTGCTGTGACAACTATACGTCTGGTTAGGGAGGCTGAGGTTTAACTCAGAAGACCGTGTCTTCACCTTATTCCCCTTGAGCTAAGGACACCCAGTCCTTGCCCAATCACTTTGGTAATTCTTCAAGGTAGACTTCCAAACCTTCATAGACTTCGTTCACCGGCGATCCACAATGACTCTTGGATGCTCAGAACGCGACGCCTAACCGGCTGGAGGATTCACAGTCTTCAAGTGTAACAAGTCTTCAGATCACGCGGACAGAAAGACTTCAGTGATGCCTAACACACTTTGGCTTTGGGTGTTTGGGTTTTGTCCTCGCAAGGATTTCTCTCTCTCAAAAGCTTCGGAGGTGGGTTGCTCTCAAACGACAAAAGTCGTGCACTAACTCTGAGCAGCCACCAGTTTATGGTGTAGGGGGTGGGCTATTTATAGCCACTAGGCAACCCGACCTGATTTGTCCAAAATGACCCTGGGATACTAAGAAACTGACACGTGTTCCAACGGTAAGATTTCAAACACACGCGGTAGCTTGACTTGGGCTACAAGTAAAGCTGACTCATCCAGCTCTAGCTAAGATTCGCTCTCATTGTCTTCGCTTGAAGACATAGGATTTGGTTGAGCATCACTTTAGTCACTCTGAATTTGTTCACTGGGACCCCACTTAACAGTACGGTGGTTGCTATGACTCAACAAAGAAGAAAAAGAAACAACGAAACAACTAAGTCTTCGTGCTCCATAGTCTTCACGCAATGTCTTCTCTTGTCATAATCTTCAATGTGAATGTCTTCACATACCACCATTGTCTTCAGTGTATCCATACATTTTTAGGGGTCATCTCTAGTAGGTAAACCGAATCAATGAGGGACTACTACCTGTGTTATCCTGCAATTCTCACAATCACATTAGTCCCTCAACCAGGTTTGTCGTCAATACTCCAAAACCAACTAGGGGTGGCACTAGATGCACTTACAATCTCCCCCTTTTTGGTGATTGATGACAAACTGGTTGAAGTTTTCAACGGGGATAAAAGTATGTGAAATTGTAAAGGATAAAGGTATTGTCTTCATAAGTAGCAAAAGGCTCCCCTGAAGATGTGCATATAAGCAATGTGCTTTTGGAATGCAAATGCACATGGCAGGTTGTACTTGTGGAGATCCTCTTCAACTTATGAAGACAATTCATCATGCATGATTTGACATAACGAAGATAATGACATGCATAATGAAAAATGGACGTCTGCAATATGACTTCGTGCGGAATTTATCTTCGCACATGCGGAATTTATCATCGCATCACAGAATAGCAAACAAGTAGCAGATGACCATCAAGTTGAAGTGTTACAACTCAAAGAACCAAATGTATCAAAAGTAGCAAGAGTTGTAAACACTAGGCAAAATATAAAGCAACCGCCCATATGGACCCGCTTGAAGACTATCAACTCATATGCTTCTCCCCTTTTGTCAGTAAGGACCAAAAATGTTTGAAGACATAGAGCCTCTACTCATTCCCAGAAGGAGTAGGAGAAGATGCAGGGTCGGCGTCGGGGTTTCGCGGTGCAGAAGAACTTGGTGCAGTGTCGATACACGCTGAAGTAGGAGGTGGTGAGGTAGCATCATCTTGGTCATCTATGACTCTGACATTCACCATTGCAGCTGAGGAGGAATAGTCAGAGTCTTCAAGAGAGGGAGTTCAACGCAAGACAACATTCCTTGGAGGAGTGGAGTCAAACTTGAATCTTTTAGTGAAGCCATCATCTTAAAGATCTGCTTCAGCACTCAACAATGTCAAACTCTTCCATGACCTCCAACAGGTTTCATGAGTGACAAAGGCATTCTTGGTGGCAAGGTTGCGAATGCGATTGACATCCACCAAGAGGCTTTGCATCTGTCACTTCAGCCAGTAATGATGCTTATCCTATTTCTGATGAAGAGCAATGAGAAGCTCTCGGTCATTAAGAACATGAGATCGCTTCCGAGTCCTTTGCACAATGGTGCTTTCAGTGGCTTCAGTATTGGCACGATGAGGGCCACGTGTATTGCCAGCCAGAGGATAAACACGAGTGATTGCCTGGACTCCTTCAATAGGCTGTGTGAAGCTTTGGTGATCAGCATTGTGAAGACAAACAGGCTCCTTGGCAGGCTCTGGGTATATGGCTTCAACTGACATATCAACCTCTGGCAAAAAGATCAGATGGTTGCGAGAAGAAGGCTGATAGTTGACGGCTGAATGAAGCTTGATTAGGCGCATAACCCATGGATCGTAGAATTTCAGACCGAAGAGATCAGAGCCTGATGCAGCCAATTGCCTGATAAAGAAGTCTTGAGCATTGAAGCTGATGCCATTGAAGATATAAAGACCAATGTCTTCATTGCTCCTTCAAGCTTCACTGCTAAAGAACGTCCTTTGATGGGCCATAGAGTTTGCCTTATGATATGATAGATCATGCGGGGCAGATACTCTAGGTCTTCAACAAAGAATTCTCTTGGGTATTCAGCATCTCGTGGCAGAGGCTTCATCATGCTTAGCATTTGGCTCATGTTGTGCTCTGGCTTATGGAAGATACTCTCCAATGCATTGCGGTGAAGCTGACAACCAGGCTTGAAAAGTTCACCTGGAGTGGGCAGGCCAGTTAGCTTAATGATATCAAGAGCTTTGGCTTCATGATGGACATTTCCTGTCATCCACTCAAGGACTCAAGTCTTCGGATCCCTGTTGTAGCCGCGAATGTGGAGGGTAGCATAAAATTGTAGCAGTAGCTCTTCATTCCAATGCTCCTTATCAGTCACAAAGTTCAGCAGTCCAGCATCACAGAAGCAGTCAAGGGCTTATTCTAGGCATGGCAATCCAGCAATGGCTTCACAGTCTAGACGCATATGTGGAAATATGCGCCCTTGGTCATAAAGAACACAAGAATAATAACTGCGCTGCTGATAGCTCCAGAACCGATCTGATGAAATCCTTGGCTTGGAATAGGGGTTCTTGGCGTTATTAAAGAAAGTGTTGTGCACAATGAAGCCATTGGCATTGAATGACCCTGGTGATGTGGCAGTACCTGGAAACCTGGGCAGTCTTGGCCTAGGCTTCTGGACCTGAGGCCTATGCTCAACATGATAATCAAATTGCGGACCAGCAGCAGGTGGAGGAACCAGAAAGGGCCATCTGACAGTGACCACCTGACCATAATTGTATGCTTGCTCGATAGTGTGTGGCCGAGGAGGCGGTACAGGAGCAGTGGTACTGGCATTGACGTCAGGCTGCAGATTTGCTTCAGGTGCAGCATTGGCTTCAGGTGCAACTACTTCAGGAGCCACATTAACTTCAGGCACCACATTAGCTTCAGCCATGACAACGTCATTGGCTTCAGTGTTGGTGTTGGTGGTCGCCTCAATGTTAGCAGCCTCCACTCGAGTAGCTGGAGGGTCGAACACGTTCTCCTCGAGAACAACTTCAGCGTTGGTTGGGGGTGTAGCAACACGTTCTTCTTCAATTTTTGATTCTTCTTGTTCATCGGCTGATGCAGCCGGAATATCTTCAGCTGCATTGGCTTCAGACTTGGAGTTGTTCACAGTTGGAGAGGCTTCAGGAAATACTTGGCGAGATACTGATTGGCGCTCTTCTCCTTCTGGAACACTCGACAGAGTGACTTGTGGCCTTGGTCCTTCATGAAGCCTACGGAATGCTGGCGACGCTTGTAGAGATGGAGTAGGTTGGGCCTCAAAGTCATCATCTTCAAGCACCGGAGTGGTGACTTGAGTTGGGGGAGTAGATGGTGTTTCTCCTTGACGGGGGGGGGGGTCTTGAGGGTGATCAGCCCAAGAATCATCCTGAGCGATTGGCGTCAAAGGACGACCAATGCTGATGAGTTCGCTGTTCGTGAGAACAGGCGATGATACCACATTGTGCTCGATCTGAGGAAGGACTTCATCATCTTCTACATTGTCATGTTGACCAATGTCTTCAGCTGTGGTGGGGTCAACAGCTGGAATGTCTTCAGCTTCAGGAGCCTTTGGGGAAGCAGGCTCATGAATTATCATGCGACGCTCTTGTTGTGTAGACGCAGGATGAGCAACAAAAATTGGCTCGACGACAAGGGGCTCTGTGGGAGCAGCCCGATCTTTCTTCTTGGTTTTACGCTTCTTGGTGGGGGGAGCATCGTCAGTGGTGTTCTTGGTCTTGCGCTTTCTGGCTTTGGCTTTAGCTGCCCTTGTCTTCTGAAGCTTTGAAGCCACTGTGGGGACCTTAGGCTTCACGCCTGTCATACTAGCGGGGAAGACAATGTGAGGTTCTTCCCGCCTGGATGTATAAGCTTGGTCCACAGCAGGCTTCATTTGCTTGGCAGCCATCTTGGGGTCGATGCCAGGACGCCCATGTGCCTTGCCCTTCTCAGCTTCATTGTAAGATTGAACACACTTGGCAGCGAGGATCTTCATGCACTCTCGAGAACCTTTGGCTTCATCACGCTTCTTGTGGAACGCTTCCTTGAGCTCATGCATCATAGTCTTGAAGTTTTGGACGTCTGTAACGCTGAGCTTGGTCACATGCTTCTTGAACTGAGCCTTTTCATAATCCATCTTGTGCTTCAGCTCAACAATTTTATGAGCAAGAGCTAGCTCAGGAGCAATGGCGCCGGGGAAGGAGACGCTGAGGCCAATCGGAAGTTGAAGATCATCAAAGCTGAGATTTGGGCTATCAAACCACTCGTCAATGACCTTGTTCAGAATGTCCACGTCGAAGAGGGGGAGATCATTGAAGATTTCCGCCTCTTGCTTGCTCTTTATCAGCATCTCAAGAGCATCATCAGCAAGATCGTCGTCACCCGATAGATCAATGGCGTCGTTCTCATTTCTCAGAACGGCAGCAGGGGTCAGAGCTGGACCAGTGGTGTGCATGGGCTTCTTTTTCTTCTTCTCAGACTTGGAGATGCGTGAGAGATCTTCTGACTGCACACTTGGTGCAGGAGGAGCAGTGGCCAGAGGCTTCGCTCGTGAAGCTTTTGGTGCAGTGGAAGGCTTCGAAGCCTTGGGATTCTTCAGCTTCTTAGGCTTCGGTGGTGCAGGCGCTTCGTCAGAATCAGCGTCATCTGCATGTTGATCCACGGCAGTCCCTTGAACCATAATGTGAGTGATGAAACCTTCTAGTTTGTAGAAGGGCCCAACAAGATTGGGTTCAGCTTCGCGTGTGCCATCGGCACGAGGAGCAGAGGGACCGGGGTTGAAGTCTAATCCCCATGACTTCTTTGCCGAGTTCTTGGCAAACTGAAAATTGCGCTTGAACAGATTGTCGTCATGACATCATAGCAGCGAAGATGGGTCGGCGTCAGCAGGCTGTGGTCCACGGACCATGCAAGGGTAGAAGCCTTGTTCAATGGCTTCATCTCTGGACCTGGGTGGAAGATTTTTGTACAAGATGTCTCCCCAGGGTCGCTTGATGGCATTCTTTTCAGCATATTCCTGGGTCACGAACCTGTACTTGTACCATTGTTCTGCCCAATATCTTCGAATCCATTGGATTCGAGTTTTGCACTAATTGTAGTCCTCCTCTAGATCTGTCTTGTACAGCTCATAGAGGTCAGGAGGCAAATCTCTTGATGTATTCCCACGGTGTTCTCTGCCTCCCTTCCTTGCTGACTTATCTGTTGCCATGAAGTTCAGACTGAATGGCCTCAACACTGTAAAAGGCTTCTGTCTGCTGGTCAGACAGGAACTGGCTTCGGGAGAGTTGATATGATGCTGTAAGAATTCTGCAAATGAATGCAGACTATGAGAACCAAGGGATTCTCCCACGGACATGTACCTGTGACAGCATTAGAGATGCGAGGGAAGGGGAAGAGGTCATATGCATTCTCAGAAGATTTTGAAGATAAATCAGTTTAGAAGACATTGACCTCATAGCGTGAAGACATTCACTTATATGTTGAGAGTCGGTTCTAGATTTGTACGAATCCAAGAATAAGTACAAGTGAGGAATCTAACTACTTGTGAAGCATAAGTGAATATACTTGGCATCATATGAGATGCAGAACAGGATAGATCCAGATTTGTGGAGGTAGAAACCACTTTTGGTAGAAAGGATGAATCTATCAGATCAAAAAGACAGTAAAAAGAGGGTTTTAATTTACCACACGATGAACTACTAGACGGAGTAGAAGATGAGGCCGAGCACTTTGATGTTCCGTGCCCTAACTTGGCGATGGAGGACACCTACGGCGGCGGCGGAGAAGACGATGTCCACGGCCGGTGTGAAGACGGCGTCGGAGAGGTCGCGGCAGCTAAGCACTTCATCGCCGGCATCGTCGAGAGCTAGCGGTGGCGCAAGGGTTTGTCGAGGTGGAGAGGTGGACGAAAGATTTTGACCGCGATTGGATGTGCATTTATAGGGAAAGGGATGGCACAGCACAATTACGCAGGTGCCCCTGGCAGTTCACATCTAAGGGACATGTGGCGAACATGCAACACATTTGGAGTTGTTCCATGTTCCCACGCACGCCTGGACTGTCGGGTGGTCGTTCCGGCAATAAGAAGTGAGCATTTAAAACAGATTTAATGTTTGTCTCTGTATCTTCTGCTGACAAGGACGTAGAGAAGACATTCAATAGTTTCAATAGAATGCATATGATTTGGATTGATGGAGTTTGAGATAGGAAGCATAGAGAGGTTAGGATCCGATCACATTCACTTAGTTCAAAAGATTCAAACGAGAAGACCTGGCTATAAGTGAATGTTGTATAGGACAGAACACTAATTTGTGTATATATTAGGATAACACCAAATCAACATTGTGAAGATAAACATGAAGTCATGCTAATATTGAAGACAAACCAAATGCGAAGACATAGCAAATGTAACGCCATGAGAAAAACACTTCAAAAAGAAGACTTTGGTGGTGGCGTTACCCACCATATAGGAAGTATTAGACCCAGACACGGTGCGCAATTATCGTGGCGCTCCGAAGTCAAATTCCGCATTAATGTATTCACACTCAGAGTGTAAGTCTTCATTGAATTGAAAACATACATTACTTCGTGTGTGGCACATCTAAGTCATCAACATGCATAAGTGTTAGGATGTGTGCCTGATCACAGGACATTTGAGGATTCCAAGATATTTAGCTCACACCGCAACTTGCAAAACCTTTTCTCATCCAAGGGCTTTGTGAAGATATCTGTCAATTGCTCTTCAGTGTTGACGTGTATGATATCAATATATTCCTTCATGACATGATCTCTGAGAAAGTGATGACGAATTTCAATGTGCTTTGTCTTCGAGTGCTGAACTGGGTTGTTGGCAATCTTGATGGCGCTTTCGTTGTCGCGTAGAGAGGTACGTGCTTCAGATGGATGCCATAGTCCTTGAGTGTTTGCTTCATCCATAGAAGCTGAGCACAGCAAGATCCAGCAGTAATGTATTCGGATTCAACAGTGGAGAGTGATACACAGTTCCGCTTCTTTGAAGACCAACAGACAAGTGATCATCCCAGAAAGTGACACATGCCCGATGTAGACTTGCGATCCACCTTGTCACCAGCATAATCAGCATCCAAGAATCCAACTAGATCAAACTCTGAGCCCTTTGGATACCATAATCCTAATGTTGGGGTGTAAGCCAAATATCGAAGAATTCGCTTCACAGCTAAGTGATGCGATTCCTTTGGTGCCGCTTGGCGAGCACACATGCAAACACTAAGCATGATATCTGGCCTAGATGCACATAAATAAAGTAAAGAACCAATCATGGAGCGGTATACCTTTTGATCGAACTCTTTAGCATTGGCGTCAGGACCCATATGACTCTTGGTTGGCATTGGCATCGTATAACCTTTGCAGTCTTGCATTCCAAACTTCTTCAGGCAGTCTTTGAGATATTTCTCTTGAGATATGAAGATGCCATTGCTTTGCTGAATTTGACGACCAAGGAAGAACTTCAGCTCACCCATCATGGACATCTGATATTGCTCTTGCATCATATGTCCAAACTCATCACTGTATTTCTGGTTGGTGCAGCCAAAGATAATGTCATCCACATATATTTGGCACACAAACAGTTCACCATCATATGTCTTCGTGAAGAGTGTGGGATCCAGGGAACCAGGTTTGAAGCCTTTGCTCTTCAGGAAGTCTTTGAGTGTGTCATACCAAGCGTGAGGGGCTTGTTTGAGGCCATACAGTGCCTTGTTTAGCTTGTACACCATATCAGGATGTTTTGGATCTTCAAAGCCAGGAGGTTGTGCAACATACACTTCTTCTTCAATTTTTCCGTTGAGAAATGCACTCTTCATATCCATTTGATACAGCAGGATGTTGTGATGATTTGCATAGGCTAGTAATATGCGAATAGCTTCAAGCCTAGCCACAGGAGCAAATGTTTCATCAAAGTCAATCCCTTCAACTTGAGTGTATCCTTGAGCAACCAGACAAGCCTTGTTTCTGACAACTTGACCATGCTCATCTTGCTTGTTGCGATATATCCATTTTGTGCCTATTATGTTGTGCTTGCGGGGGTCAGGACGCTTGACAAGTTCCCAGACATTGTTCAGCTTGAACTGTTGAATCTCTTCTTGCATAGCTTGAATCCATTCAGGTTCCATGAAGGCTTCAGCAACTTTCTTGGGTTCAGATATTGAGAAAAATGCAAAGTGCCCACAGAAATTTGCTAGCTGTGTTGCTCTTGAACGAGTGAGTGGACCAGGCGCATTAATGCTATCAATTATCTTCTCAATCGGTACTTCATTTGCAACACGAGGATGAACCGGACGAAGATTTTGCTCTTGCTGATCATTGTCATCGTTAGGAGGATTGTCTTCGGGCTGAGCACTATCTTTAGGTTGATTGGGTGCAGAAATGATAAGTTCCTCTTCAGGTTGTGCTTCATTTGGTATGATTTCTCCAGTTCCCATGAGCTTGATGTATTCACTAGGTGGAACTTCATCTAGCACATTTGGCAGGTGCTCTCTTTGCGAGCCGTTAGTCTCATCGAACCGCACATCCACAGTTTCAACCACTTTACAGTGAAAGAGGTTGAAGACTCTGTAGGAGTGCGAATCCTTTCCGTAACCAAGCATAAAACCTGCATGTGCTTTCTGTGCAAATTTTTAAGTGTGATGTGGATCCTTGATCCAGCATCAAATACTCTAAAGTAACTGACATTGTACCAGTTAGGAGTTCATAGGATGTTTTCTTCAGAAGCTTGTGAAGATAAACACGGTTGATGACATGGCATGCAGTATCAATAGCTTCAGGCCAGAACTTTCTTGGAGTCTTGTATTCATCGAGCATCGTCCGAGCCATCTCAATGAGTGTTCTATTCTTGCGCTCCACGATGCCATTCTGCTGAGGTGTGTACGGAGCGGAGAACTCATGAGTGATTCCCAATGTATCCAAGTAAAGGTCGAGGCCGGTGTTCTTGAACTCAGTGCCGTTGTCACTTTTGATGTGCTTGATCTTGATGCCATAGTTGTTCATGGCACGGTTGGCGAAGCGTTTGAAGACATCCTGCACTTCAGTCTTGTAGAGAATTATGTGCACCCACATATATCTTGAATAATCATCAACAATGACGAAGCCATAGAGACAAGCAGTAGTAGTGAGAGTAGAGTAGTGAGTAGGGCCAAATAAGTCCATGTGTAGCAGCTCGAAGGGTTGGGATGTCGTCATGATTGTCTTTGAGGGATGCTTGGCCCTTGTCATTTTTCCAGCTTCGCAGGCACCGCATAAGTGATCCTTCTTGAACTTGATGCCCTCGATGTCTCTGACATGCTTCTTCTTTGTGAGAGTGTGTAAGTTCCTCATGCCAGCATGCCCTAGCCTTCAATTCCAGAGCCAGCACTCTGAAGCTTTTGCTAGAAGACATACGATAAGTTGTGGTCCTGCTGAGAAATCTACCATGTACAGATCATCTTTCCGATACCCTTCAAAGACTAGAGACTTGTTAGATTCTATTAGTACAAGGCAACGATATTTTCCAAATATCACAATCATGTTCAAGTCACAAAGCATTGAGACACACATTAAGTTGAAACCAAGGGATTCAACAAACATCTGTTGACACTAGATTTTGGCATGATCAAAAATATAATTAAGAAGGCCTTAAATGAAAAAGTGCACAAAGTGAGGAAGTTCCGTATCGTCAAAAGGAGAAACTTTGATATTTGGGTCATAGCCATCCGGTCTCATCTCTAAGGCTGAAGTTGTGTTCGAAGTACTGAGATTTTGTATCTAGAACACTATTCGGCTGATTACACCCTCAAGATGGCCTCAGATGAAGGAGCACTCTAAAGGAATTGTCTTCATATCGTCGAGGCGATCGATTTTCATATATAAATCATCTCAATCTGAGTTAGTATGCAAAAGTTACAGTCAGTATGGTGCGGACCAGCTAGGGATCAATATATTACGTGGGACATCAGACACATGTTGATGGATGTCTGATACAATGCGTGAGCAATTAGCCATTGAAGATGATCTCAGATCTCAAAGTGTTCAACATGAAAGTTGTTCGTCTCGTCGAAACATTCAAGATTGCTTTTGGGCTTGTTTTCATCCGAGGTCGTTTACCACCTCAAAAATTACCCGTAAGGTGCAGCCAGTTTAAACCGAATAGTTTTGGAAAGTTCGGACAAGACCAATCCAAATTTGACTAGGGTTTTGGACGTGAATCCAAGCCTTTTCCTTGCACCAGAAGTCCAGCCGCCTCTTATATACCTAAGGGGTGACGGCCGATTGAACAACACACAATCGCAAAACACATCTACGTTTTACCCTAGTTTTACATCCTTCCCTTGTTCTTTCTCTCTCGTTCTTCGTTCGTTCTTCGTGTTGAAGGGAAGCGATCCTCGAGGCTCTAGGGTCGGGCGAACCGACCTAGGGCATCCCATAGCCGCCGCACGTCCAGACGGGGTCCCTCCCGGTGTCGTTATACAAAAAGAGGGGTACACTTTTTGTACCCCTATAACTGTGCACGGGCAGTCTGAGCCACGAGCACCACCACACCAAGCACGGCAAGGGAGGTGAGCCAGGGTAAGACCGAAGCTCAAGAGAACTAGAACGACGCCAAGACCAAGACCACGAAGAGCGAAGGAGACGAGGTGGACTCCCCCGGCAAGATCCTTGCCGGGAGGCAGTTTTAACGACCCCGGCAAGACCCTTGCCGCGGTGACTCGCCCCGCGCCTACAGAGTAAATCACCCTTGAGTCCACTGCCCCCATGGGGCAAGGATTCGGGAGACGTCCCCGTGGTGGCATGTAGATCTTTGTGAAGACATTCAAGATCAGATACGTACTAAGGAGACGACAACCCTTGGCGGGATCCGAGCCGAGGAAGACCACAAGACCCCCGGCAGGCGCCTTGCCGGGGACAACAGCAGGCGCCTCAGCAAGACCCTTGCCGGGGCCCCGGCAAGGCCCTTGCCGAGGACACCCGAAGGGCCACCATCAGGCCCACACCGACTAAACCTCCCCCACCGCATGCATGCAGCTGCCGTCCCAACCAGCTGGGCAGGCACCTGCGTGGCGGCATGTAGATCTTCATGAAGACCCACCACTGCGCCACCTCAGCTGCCTACCTACCTACATGGCATCACAGCCATCGCTGGCCAGGGCGCGTGTCAACACAAGAAGGAGCGGCGACGGACGAGACAGGTTTCTCCCCCGTCCCCGATAAAGCAAGGACACCTAAGCAAGACACATTAAATGCGCCTTGTCATGTAATGCGAGGGATAACCTCGCGTCACTGTACCCTTTCCACCTCCTGTGTGCCACTGTGGCAACCCCTTTTTCTATAAAAGGAGGCCCAAGGCGACGAGAGGAAGGATTCGGCTTTTTGGAGCTCCTCACGCCCCATAGCTAGCTGAAGAACACATATATACAATCCACCAAAGCAGGAGTAGGGTTTTATGCATCCTCGCGACCCGAACCTGGATAAACGAACCGCGTGCTATCTGTTTGATCCGCTCTTCTCACGACCCCGCGCCCCTCTAACCGTAGTAGGGATTCTTGTGATCCCATAGGTGTCATTCCCACCGACATCTTTGGCGCGCCAGATAGGGGGGCTGCACAGTTGTGAGAATCGGCTTTAGCAGTTAGTTCGACGCTTCTTCATCATCATGCGCCCAAGAAGAAGACCGGCGAGACCTCAGGCACCCACTCCGGCAAGCGCACCTCTTCGGAGTGTAGCGTTCCCGTCGAGGACGTGCCAGAGAGCTCCGCCAACAGAAGCAAGAAGCCCAGGGCCGCACCGCCGGGAACCAAGAAGGTTTCCGTCAAGGAGGACGGCACGGGAGGAGCTTTTACCATAAGCTCCACCCTCGACGACAAATAGGAAGACGCGCTCATCACCTTCCTGCGGGCGAATGTCGATGTGTTTGCATGGCAAGCGTCCGACATCCCCGGCATTCCCAGGGAGGTGATTGAGCACCACCTTGCTGTTTGTCCTCATGCGCGTCCCGTCAAGCAGAAGGTCAGAAAGCAAGCTTTGGAATGACAAGAGTTCATCACGGAGGAGATCCGGAAGCTGGAAGCAGAGGGTTTGGTAAGAGGAGTGCTCCATCCAACGTGGTTGGCCAATCCAGTGGTAGTGCACAAGGCAAATGGGAAGTGGAGGCTGTGTATTGATTACACAGATATCAATAAGGCTTGTCCCAAAGACCCCTTCCCGTTGCCGCGCATCGACCAGATTGTTGACTCCACAGCTGGGTGTGATCTGTTGTCATTCCTCGATGCCTACTCCGGCTACCACCAGATCTTCATGACAAGAGAAGACGAAGAGAAAACGGCATTCATCACCCCATGTGGTATGTATTGTTTTATGTGGATGCCTTTCAGGTTGAAGAGTGCTGGTTCAACGTTTGCAAGGGCGGTCCAGATTGGTTTTGAACCCCAGCTCCATAGAAATATGGAAGCTTATATGGATGATATAGTGGTCAAAACCAAGGACAGGGCAACCCTCATATCAGATTTACAAGAAACATTTGCAAACCTACGCAAGATCAATCTCAAGCTGAACCCTGAGAAGTGCGTCTTCGGCATCCCGTCCGACAAGCTTCTCGGGTTCTTTGTGTCACAACGTGGGATAGAGGCCAATCCGGACAAGATCAGAGCTATAGAGCAGATCGAAGCGCCCAAGCGAGTCAAGGATGTGCGTCGGCTTGCTGGTTGCGTTGCCACCATGAGCAGGTTCATTTCCAAGTCCGCCGAGCACCCCCTTCCCTTTTTCAAGGTTTTGAAAAAGACGGGCCCGATGGAGTGGACGCCAGAAGTCGAAGCAGCACTGCAAGATTTGAAGAGGTACCTCTCCTCCGTGCCAATACTAGTTGCGCCTAGGCCGTAGGAACCGTTGCTGCTATACCTAGCGGCAACGAACCAGGTGGTCAGCGGCGCACTAGTGGCGCAGAGAGAAATTGATGACGAGGTAATAGCAGCGACGGAGCCCGATGTCACCGATGCAGAGACGACACAGCCAGCTGGAGTGCCGCCGAAGAAGAAAATGATGCAGCACCCGGTCTACTTTGTTAGTTCTCTCCTGTAGGGGGCTAGATCAAGGTACTCCGGTGTGCAGAAACTGCTCTTCGGCCTTCTTATGGCCTCGAGGAAGCTGCGTCACTACTTCTAGGCGCACGAAATCACTGTCGTCACTCGCCTCGCTCTGCAACGGATATTGCACAATCCAGACGCAACGGGAAGGATCGTAGGGTGGGCACTAGAACTGTCCAGCTTTGGCCTCAGGTTTGAGAGTACCTCAACAATTCAAAGCCGAGTCCTGGCGGAGTTTGTTGTAGAATGGACCGCGACGCCTGACGAAGAAGCCCAAGAGACTGCTCTCCCCGGCAAGGAGGCAAGTTGTGACTGGATCATGTACTTTGATGGAGCTTTCTCCTTACAGGGGGCCGGGGCTGGCGTACTGCTTGTCGCGCCCACCGGAGAGCACCTCAAGTACGTGATCCAGATGCACTTCCCCAGGGAGGTGTCAACAAACAATACTGCTAAGTACGAAGGGCTGCTTGCCGGTCTTAGGATCGCGGCGGACCTCGGAATCAAGAAACTCGTCGTTAGAGGCGACTCGCAACTTGTCGTCAAGCAAGTCAACAAAGATTACCAGAGCCCGTTGATTAAGGCCTACGTCGATGAAGTGAGAAAGCTGGAAGAGAGTTTTGATGGTATACAGGCGGAGCACGTTCCCCGAGCAGAGAACGACATTGCCGATTACCTGTCAAAGCGCGCTGCCCTCAAGCTACCTGTGGAACCAGGTACCTTTGTGCTTCAGCTAACTCAGCCATCCGTTGATCCATCAACAGAGCAAAACAAGAGGAGGAAATCAGGGCCCGGCAAGTACTTTCCCGCCGAGCTCCCCGGAGCCACCGGCAAGGATGTCACCGGGAACACTGAACCCACCATGGGATGGCTAGCTCCGGCGGAGCGTCAAGCTCTTGCCGTCGAGACAGCCGCTCCTATAGCGGAGGAAATGCCTTTAGTCCTCACCGTCGAGCCCCAGGCTCCAGCGTGGGCACAGCATACCGTCCGATTCCTCCAAACAGGGGAACTTCCTGAGGAGTAGGAAGAAGCGGAAAAAGTAGCCCGTCGCTCTACTATGTACCAGTTCGTCGATGACGCCCTGTACAGAAAGAGGCCGAACGGCGTGAAATTGAAGTGTATCCCCTGAGAGGAAGGACTGGGGCTGTTGGCGGAGATACACGGAGGCATATGTGGATCCCACATCGGGTCAAGGGCCCTTGCCGGCAAAGCGTTTCGGCAAGGCTTCTTTTGGCCCACCGCCCTCCAGGATGCGACGACACTAGTCACCAGGTGTGAAGCGTGTCAGTTCCATTCAAAGAAGCTTCATCAACCAGCTCAAGCCCTTCAAACCATTCCTCTATCCTGGCCTTTCTCGGTCTGGGGGCTCGACATACTGGGCCCTTTCCCCCATGCTGTCGGGGGCTTTGAGTACTTGTACGTCGCAATCGACAAGTTCACAAAGTGGCCAGAAGTGGAAGCGGTGAGGAAGGTCACAACACAGTCAGCCATCAAGTTCTTCAAAGGACTGATGTGCCGTTTTGGTGTACCCAATAGGGTTATCACCAACAACGGCACGCAGTTCACAAGCCACACCTTCATGCAAAATATTCAAGACCTCGGCAGCAAGGTCTGTTTCGCTTCCGTTGCTCACCCACGAAGCAATGGTCAAGCTGAGAGGGCAAATGCTAAAGTACTACAAGGCCTAAGGACAAAGACCTTTGACAGACTACACAAGAGTGGAAGGCGCTGGATTGATGAATTGCCGGCGGTTCTTTGGTCAATCAGAACGACACCAAATCGAGCCACCGGCCAGACACCCTTTGCCCTGGTATACGGGGTAGAAGCAGTTCTCCCCACTGAACTCATATACGGGTCGCCTCGAGTGCTCACTTATGATGAGCTTGAGCAAGAGCAGCTACGGAAAGATGACGCAACGCTCCTTGAGGAAGATCGTCTTCGGGCGGCTGTGAGAGCAGCACGCTACCAGCAAGCCTTGCGCCGCTACCATAGCCGCAAGGTCCATGCCCGAAGCTTTGAGGAAGGCGACCTTGTTCTTCAGCGCGTTCAATCAGCCAAGAATACCAACAAGTTGACACCGAAGTGGGAAGGCCCTTATCGGGTAATACGAGTCACCAGGCCCGGCGCAGTCCGCCTGGAGACCGAAGATACCATTCCGGTGAGTAACTCCTGGAACATTGAGCATCTTCGCAAGTTTTACCCATGAGGCGCGGCTTGCCGGGCCCTCCCAGCAAGCCACCTTTTGTACAAGCCTTGCCGATGACGCATGTAACCCTTTGTACAAAGCCAGGCGCAGACCCTGAGCATAAATAAATGAAGCGCTGGCGCCCTAAGTTATAGCATGCATGCTGGGTCGAGTCTCGTCCTTGGTTAGGGTTGATAGTGCTTAAAGGCGACTAACCCCTAGCTTAGAGGTCGAGTGTGCGTCTCTTTGTCTTTCCTTTGTCTTCTTTGGTTCGCAGGACACATAGATATCCGTGTCGAACCACTTGGGAAGAAAAAAAGAGGAACATACCAGCATCTAGCCCCCGGCAAGCCAGTATTGTCGGGGGCTGCAAGAGCAAAGATCCACCCACGGCAAACCAGAGTTGCCAGGGACTGCAGCTTCAGATAAGTTCTTCATCCCTTATCATGCATTCCATTATGGACTGGGGTATGTGAAACCTCGTTTTTCCCTAATCTACCGTGCTCCCCTAACTCTAGGCCCTAGGGCTCGTTCCTGGGGCCAAGTTTGGTCGTAGTCGCGGCAGCGAAAGGATGAAACGAGGAGCCTGAACCCGCCTCATCCCTGCCTCCGCCAAAGGCGTGAGAAAGGTCGAGCGAAGTGGGGAGACGGCAAGGCCTGTTGCCGGGCAAGGAAATGTTTATCTTGAAGATATCAAGGATTTACTCCTTGTCGTGGGTTCCACCCGCGAACAAATGACTCGGAAAGCATCCCTTTTTCATTAAAAACATTCCACACAGGTACAGTCCATAGGGAATGAAAAACATGAATGATGGGATTAAAAGTTTTAAATTCAACAAAGGCCCAAGGGCTTACAAACTAAAAAGATATAAGGTGCCTGTAATCCCTTTCTTGTCCCTCTCCTCAGGAGGCAGGTCAAGGAGGCGAGAAGGGCAAAAGGAGCGCCTAGGAGAGCTACGGGTGGCAGAAGACACCAAGAGAACACCTCGGTGGCCGTCCGAAGGCTAGATGGTGATGGCGGCGCCGGAAGCAGAGCTCGAAGACGAGGTGGCAGGACGTCAGCACGCGTCGAAGGCATCGGTGCCCGCGTACTCCAACTTGACAGCCTTGCCGCCCGCCCTCTTCCTCTCCCACAGCCTCCCAACACCAGCCGCCCAAGGAGACGGCCCCGAGAAGTTCAAGGAGCCGGCGACACGGATGATGGGGTCGCCGGTGCCGCACGGAGCGGCACCCGACACCTAGTCGGACCCGTCATCCTGCCGCCTGCTGCCCTCGTCGTTGTTGCCGTTGTCCTCCTCATCACTCCCGCCCGAGGAGGAGTCTTCGCTATCAGAAGAGCTCTCCACGCAGCACCTTGCACAGGTCCCAAAGAGCCCGAAGACCTTGACGGAGAGAAGGCCACCCTCCATCAGCTTAAAATGGAGAGTGAGCCCCTCCGTCAAGCGGTGGATATGAGCAAACGTCTTCCATCCCCGATGAAGATACATCACATGAGGGGCGGGGAAGTCGACGCGGACCCGCGTGCCACTGATCCCGCAGCCCCTCATGTGCAGCCGCAACGACTCCGGTGGATCCAGCTCCATCTCCCACGCAAATGGAGTCGGGAAACGAAGGCGCCGGCGCGGCGGCCGGCGCAGCTTGACGAAGAACTCACAAGGGTCATCCCCAACATGGCCCTCCATTGGAGGAGGAGCTACTGGCGGAGGCGAGGCCGGCGCGCCACCCCGTCCTCTTCTCCCCCGAGCGCCCCGGCCTCGCTCACGGCCTCTCCCCCTCCCCCTTCCCCTCGTGGCTGGCTCTGCCACCGCAGGCGCAGGAGAAGGAGGGACACGTTGTCGAGCGGCGAACCTCACCGCCACTATTGAAGGACCGGGATTCCCTCTCTCCATGATGGATGGAAGGGAGGGGCAGAAGCTGAAGGAAGAAGAAGATGAAAGAATGCGGGACGCCACCCCCCGCTCTTTATAAAGGATCGGGGTTGGGGCTCGGCCGCCCCGCTCGGCCAATCAAGATACGGAAGGCGCAGGGAGCCAGGACCGACCCGCCGCCCCAACCAGCGACGGCCCGGTTTCCTGCCTCCACCGTTTGCCACCCCAGGCGCATGGGAGACACGTGGCGAATGTGCAGAACCGAGGGGACGGGTGAGACGACCACTCCCCACCCCGTGATCGTGGGGAGTGGACGCCTTGAAGACCGCGCCTCAACCCCATTCAGTAAATGGGCCGCGCCTCCACGCCTCCCTCCATTTATGGGGAAGGCGCAAACCGCACCTTTACTATGATGTGACGCATGCCTGCGGGAACCAACCCCACAAATGCCGCCCACGTCACATGCGCCTCCCCATGCCGCGCCACACGCGGGAGTCGTGGGAAGCGTAGCACGCGAAGAATCTTACCACGGTAAAAACCGCCCCGCCTGCCCGCGCACCGTTTCTGGGCCTGGCCCAACAACGCGTTGCGCTTATATGTGGCCCAGGACCCGGGGCTCCTGTCGGTGTACAAAAAGAGGGGTACACTTTTTGTACCCCTATAACTGTGCACGGGCAGTCTGAGCCACGGGCACCACCACACCAAGCACGGCAAGGGAGGTGAGCCAGGGTAAGACCGAAGCTCAAGAGAACTAGAATGACGCCAAGACCAAGTCCACAAAGAGCGAAGGAGACGAGGCGGACTCCCCCGGCAAGATCCTTGCCAGGAGGCAGTTTTAGCAACCCCGGCAAGACCCTTGCCGCGGCGACTCGCCCCGCGCCTACGGAGTAAATCACCCTTGAGTCCACTGCCCCCATGGGGCAAGGATTCGGGAGACGTCCCCGTGGTGGCATGCAGATCTTTGTGAAGACATTCAAGATCAGATACGTACTAAGGAGACTACAACCCTTGGCGGGATCCCAGCCGAGGAAGACTACAAGACCCCCGGCAGGCGCCTTGCCGGGGGCAACAGCAGGCGCCTCGGCAAGACCCTTGCCGGGGCCCCGGCAAGGCCCTTGCCGAGGACACCCGAAGGGCCACCATCAGGCCCACACCAACTAAACCTCCCCCACCGCATGCATGCAGCTGCCATCCCAACCTGCTGGGCAGGCACCTGCGTGGCGGCATGCAGATCTTCATGAAAACCCACCACTGCGCCACCTCAGCTGCCTGCCTACCTACATGGCATCACAGGCATCGCTGGCCAGGGCGCGTGTCGACACAAGAAGGAGTGGCGACGGACAAGACAGGTTTCTCCCCCGTCCCCGCTAAAGCAAGGACACCTAAGCAAGACGCATTAAATGTGCCTTGTCATGTAATGCAAGGGATAACCTCGTGTCACTGTACCCTTTCCACCTCCTCTGTGCCACTGTGGCAACCCCTTTTTCTATAAAAGGAGGCCCAAGGAGACGAGAGGAAGGATTCGGCTTTTTGGAGCTCCTCACGCCCCATAGCTAGCTGAAGAACACAGATATACAATCCACCAAAGTAGGAGTAAGGTTTTACGCATCCTCGCGGCCTGAACCTAGATAAACGAACCGCGTGCTATCTGTTTGATCCGCTCTTCTCACGACCCCGCGCCCCGCTAACTGTAGTAGGGATTCTTGTGATCCCATAGGTGTCGTTCCCACCGACACCTGGGCGCGTGGGGTTTCGGGTCCTGAAAATCACCCGCCGGATTGCTTGCGTACCACGCTTCCGGATGGGTCTCCTTCGACGTGAGCTGCGGTGCATCACCCTCGGTGTTGGAGGTACACGGTGATGTGTTCGTGTGCGAACACACTTTTTGGCGACTCCACTGAGGACGAAGCTATGAACGGTCTCCGGCGCGTTCTTGCTACGAAGAGATCGTCATCTAGGGTTTGCAATCTACAAAGGTAACATGAATACCCAATTCACTTATGTAGATGCAAATAATGCATATGTTGTTGCTAGATCGTTTAATGAGCATAATGTATCGGCTAGCCCTAGCTTTATCAATCATGCATCTAATTATGTGCAAGAGCCGATGCAACAAAATCTCCATGCTTCTACCTCATATAATTTTAGCAACATGGAACATATGTATACGAACTCCCATGCATCGGCAGCCCCACAAATCCATATGCCGATGAACAACATGATGAGTTCCGTTAATCAAGTTGAAACACTTCACATAGGAACTTCTGATAGTATGCAACAGAGTGTTTCACCTTTTTATTCATCGGCAACTAGCTTGCAATATGTTAATCAAAACATGCCGGTGGATACGGGAATTGGCCATGCTACTACTAGTTATCTAGCCAATTACCCTCAATCATCATATGCTACACCTCATGCGACTAATTGTTTGGCACCATATGCAACTATGGGTATTCATAATTCGGCTTCGCACCTTCACGCTAATAGCCGAATAAGTGAAAATTCCATAGGATCACATGTGTCTTCACCCAGTATCGTAGCATACAATGTTTCCCCTGCAAAAATACAGAATTTTGGTGACATATGGTTACCAAAAGAGTCTAAAAGTGTCGGGGGGCAATTCTATCCAGATTGGGTCATTAAGAAAAATCTTACGTCTTTTTGGGACGAATGCAATGTTGTTCTACATGAATTAATAAAAGAGGGAAAGCCTATTAATTCTGCTGCAATTCAAGCTAGATTATGTCAAAAAGAGAAAGCATTGGGTGTTGATAGAATTATCAAAAAAGATGGTGATTCAGATAACAAAGCTAATTCGGCTATTGAAAAGACTGAATCAAATATTACGTATGCCGAATCTATTCTAGAAAAATAGGATGACAAGGTGTTAGGGAGCTATTCGAAGGAGGAACAACCTATCGTTCAAGTAACGCAACCATCATGCTCTCCCAACGTGTTTGAAAAGGTATGTCTAGCAAGTGATTTACCTATCTTCCGATTTGGTCGCAACTTTATTGTTGATGCTTCTATAAGAGAAATTCTCATAAGTAATTTTGAAAGACCAATGACGAAGGGAAATTTACTTGTTAGCAATAAAACTGTTATAGAACATATCGGTCAATCTATTGTGCCATTTATAAAGACCGACAGTGACCTATTATTGCAGCCAAAGTTTTCCCCATTGCTTTATCAAAATTTCATATCTAATTGGGTAGCTTTGCTTGTTTCTTACTTGGCTTGCACTTGGTCTCAATTGAGACATGTGTATTCTAACTATTTTCATTTCAGAAATTTCAAGCCAAGGTTAAATTCTTTTGAGAAATCCGATGCTAATATAATATCTTATCCAAATACATTGGAGATAGGGTGTAAAACACAATGCATAGCTGAATGGGGAGATTCTAAATTGAACCATTCGCTTGCTTACTTCCAAAGCCGTTCGCACACCAAGATCGGCTAAAAAACAAAATGTATACCTTCGATTCAAACATGTGTGATCAAATCTTTGATTTGTTGTTGAAAAATAAGTACATTAGAATTCTTGATCACCATGTCAAGCCATCTATCCAAGGACGAATTTATTGTAAGTTGCATGATTCATTCAAGCATAGTATTGAGGATTGCAATATGTTTTGTCAAATAGTTAAATCGGCCATTGATAAAGGACGATTGAAATTTGTTGAGATACCAAGAGATAACGAGTCTATTCCAATTGGTCCCGATGGTAAAAGGTTTTTGCATCGGCTGATTCAAGGTGATCCATTTAAAGAGAAGGTAAAAACTGCAGGTGATGGGATCAAGCTTTCAAGTAAAGAAGTTATTAAAGAGCATAATGAACATAATCTTGAGGGCGAGAATTCCATCGAAGCTACAATGGAGACGCCAAGGACTGGGGGGCAACAAGAAAATCCAAAGACCTGTGCAAGCACAACCAAAGAAAACAAAGGCCGACGTAAGCACAAAGGTAAGAAGCCGAAAGTCACTTTCGCGCAACTATTGGAAAAATATCAAAAGATAAGTGAGAAGAAATGTGCTTATCGACCAACTAATGCAAAAGCATCAAGATCACCCCCTAGGCGCAAATCCAAGGATCAGTATTGGCAAGAAGAGAATTTTAATGCAACGTGTTCATATCCTTATTTTGGGCCGCCAATGCCAATGTCGTGGATGCCTCCCTATGCTCATGTAGATCGATATTCATCATGGGACAGGTATGATACAATGGCACATTCTCCATCATATTTTAGACCATCTCACCATTGTTATGCAGCTCCAGGAAGATCAATGTTCAGTGAGCTGTCATATGTTCAAGACCGTTTCAATAAGAAAGAATCGGTCCGGAGCTCAAGAAAGAAGGAAGAGGTGATCAAACAAGTATATCGAGTTAAAAAAGATGGTCGCAAGAGTGCCAGTTCAGATTTGATCTTAAAGGATAAAGAGCCAATTAAAGTGTTAACATTGGCTACTAAAGGCAATGAGATGAAGCAATCAATTGTCAAGAATCAAAGTGCCAAATCTGAAGAAAAGAAGTTGAAAGTGCACAAGGTAAAACAAGAATTGTCATTAGTTCCAACAAAATCACAGCCGGGGCGCTCACTCGGCTTATCATATTGGCAAAAGAAGAAATTACAAAAACTTAGTGCACAAGAACTTGAAGAAAGGAACATGGCATGGGTTCCTAAAGGAAGTACTCAAAATAAGAATTATGTGAAAGCATCCATTACACGAAGTGCGTCAAAGATGAAGAAGAAAAAGAGTGAAAACTATGATGGACCAAGCCGAAGTTTTCAACATCTTCGGTCCACACATTATCCATATTCTTCAACTATGTCGTTGATGCATATGCAATGGAATTCTTCATCAGGTATGATTGGTTACCCTCAATAGGCTTATTTTAATCCATGCATGCAATATAATTTTTTACATCATGAAAGGGTATTACCAAATCATCATATGTTCAATTAGCTTCACTTTGTTGCTAATCTAAATGGCCGATATATACCTATCGTCCTAAGCACGGACAAATGGCCGATGATGTGTTGACATCGCGCTTAGAACAAACTTCGTGCAAGCTATTTTTCGGCACACAAGTTTTGCCGAAAAACAGGCGGGCATGTGTTGACACCAGATTTTGGCATGATTGAAAATATAATTAAGACACCTTAAATGGAAAAGTGCACAAAGTGAAGAAGTTCCGTATCGTCAAAAGGAGAAACTTTGATATTTGGGTCATAGCCATCCGGTCTCATCTCTAAGGCCGAAGTTGTGTTCGAAGTACTGAGATTTTGTATCTAGAACACTATTCGGCTGATTACACCCTCAAGATGGCCACGGATGAAGGAGCACTCTAAAGGAATTGTCTTCATATCGTCGAGGTGATCGATTTTCATGTATAAACCATCTCAATCCGAGTTCATATGCAAAAGTTACAGTAAATATGGTGCGGACCAGCTAGGGATCAATATATTACGCTGGACATCAGACACATGTTGATGGATGTCTGATACAATGCGTGAGCAATTAGCCATTGAAGACGATCTCAGATCTAAAAGTGTTCAACATGAAAGTTGTTCGTATCGTCGAAACGTTCAAGATTTATTTTGGGCTTGTTTTCATCCGAGGTCGTTTACCACCTCAAAAATTACCCGTAAGGTGCAGCCAATTTAAACTGAACAGTTTTGGAAAGTTCGGACAAAACCAATCCGAATTTGACTAGGGTTTTGGACGTGAATCCAAGCCTTTTCCTTGCACGGGAAGTCGAGCCGCCTCTTATATACCTAAGGGGTGACGGCCGATTGAACAACATACAATCGCAAAACACATCTACTTTTTACCCTAGTTTTACATCTCTCCCTTCTTCTTTCTCTCTCGTTCTTCATGTTGAAGGGCAGCGATCCTCGAGGCTCTAGGGGCGGGCGAGCCGACCTAGGGCAGCCCATAGCCGCCCCACGTCCAGATGGGGTCCCTCCTGGGCGCGTGGGGTTTCGGGTCCTGAAAAGCACCCACCGGATTGCTTGCGTATCGCGCTTCCAGACGGGTCTCCTTCGACGTGAGCTGCGGTGCATCACCCTCGGCATTGGAGGTACACAGTGACGTGTTCATGTGCGAACAACATCACTTTATCCATGTGCTGATCCTTTGAGATTGCAACTCTACCTAGACCCAATACCTTGCTTTTACCACTATCAGCAAATGTGATGTGACTCTTGTCAAAGGGACGTAAGGTTGAGTCCACGAGAAGACTTCGATCACTAGTCATATGATTAGTGCATCCGCTGTCCATAATCCATTCTGAAGCATGAGGTGTCATACCCTACAGTACAGTTAGGGGGATAGGCTTCACCAAGAGTATTGTGAAGCATAAACATTTGAGGGGCAAGAGGATTATCAAAGCAGATCAAGATTAGGACTGATAGGATGATTGGCAAGCGATTCAGGAACAAAATACATAGTAAGACCATTTGGGCATTTGATCTTGCGCCCTACAAGATGTTTTATGTCCCTAGCAATAGCATCAGACGCCTTTGATTTCCGGCTGGAGACCATTCCCTGGAAAAGAAAGTTAATTCTTCTTAACCACTCACATCTTCAGGGGTGTCTTAGAAGCAATGAGTCTAAGTGCAACATCTGAGAACTTCGGCTTTAGAGCCCTAGAAAATAGCCTTGCAGGAGATGAATGATACTCATACGAATAAGCAGAAAAGTTCTTAGTTTTATGAACATAGCAGTTTGAAGACACACGCTCATATTCATAAGTTTGAGTACGATTTCCCTGCAAAACATTGGCATTAGGGTGACTCAGTTGAGTCCTGTATCTTGATACGTGTCCAACGTATCTATAATTTTTGATTGCTCCATGCTATATTATCTACTGTTTTGGACTATATTGGGCTTTATTTTCCACTTTTATATTATTTTTGGGACTAACCTATTAACCGGAGGCCCAGCCCAGAATTGTTGTTTTTTTTTCCTATTTCAGAGTTTCGAAGAATCAGAATATCAAACGGAGTCCAAACGGAATGAAACCTTCGGGAACGTGATTTTCTCACCGAATATGATCCAGGAGACTTGGACCCTACGTCAAGAAAGCCAGGAGGTGGGCACGAGGTAGGGGGACGCGCCCACCCCCTAGGGCGCGCCCCCCACCCTCGTGGGGCCCACGGAGCTCCACCGACGTACTTCTTCCTCCTATATATACCTACATACCCCCAAACGATCAGATAGGAGCCAAAAACCTAATTCCACCGCCGCAACCTTCTGTATCCACGAGATCCCATCTTGGGGCCTGTTTCGGAGCTCCGCCGGAGAGGGCATCCACCACGGAGGGCTTCTACATCATCACCATAGCCCCTCCGATGAAGTGTGAGTAGTTTACCTCAGACCTTCGGGTCCATAGTTAGTAGCTAGATGGATTCTTCTCTCTTTTTGGATCTCAATACAATGTTCTCCCCCTCTCTCATGGAGATCTATTTGATGTAATCTTATTTTTGCGGTGTGATTGTTGAGGCCGATGAATTGTGGGTTTATGATCAAGATTATCTATGAACAATATTTGAATCTCCTCTGAATTCTTTTATGTATGATTGGTTATCTTTGCAAGTCTCTTCAAATTATCAGTTTGGTTTGGCCTACTAGATTGGTTTTTCTTGCAATGGGAGAAGTGCTTAGCTTTGGGCTCAATCTTACGGTGTCCTTTCCCAGTGACAGTAGGAGCAGCAAGGCACATATTGTATTGTTGCCATCGAGGATAACAAGATGGGGTTTTTATCATATTGCATGAATTTATCCCTCTACATCATGTTATCTTGCTTAAGGCGTTACTATGTTTTCTTGAACTTAATACTCTAGATGCATGCTGGATAGCGATCGATGAGTGGAGTAATAGTAGTAGATACAGGCAGGAGTTGGTCTACTTGTCTCGGACATGATGCCTATATACATGATCATACCTAGATATTCTCACAACTATGCTCAATTCTGTCAATTGCTCAATAGTAATTCGTTCACCCACCGTAAAATACTTATGCTCTTGAGAGAAGCCACTAGTGAAATCTATGCCCCCGGGGTCTATCTTCATCATATTAATCTTCCATCACTTTAATATTGCTTTGCTTTTTTACTTTGCCTTTTATTTTACTTTGCATCTTTATCACAAAAATACCAAAAATATTATTTATCATCTCTATCAGATCTCACTCTCGTAAGTGACCGTGAAGGGATTGACAACCCCTATTCGCGTTGGTTGCGAGGAGTTATTTGCTTTGTGTAGGTACGAGGGACTTGCGCGTAGCCTCCTACTGGATTGATACCTTCGTTCTCAAAAACTGAGGGAAATACTTACGCTACTTTGCTGCATCATCCTTTCCTCTTCAAGGAAATCCAACGCAGTGCTCAAGAGGTAGCAAGAAGAATTTCTGGCGCCGTTGCCGGGGAGTCTACGCAAAAGTCAACATACCAAGTACTCATCACAATCCCTTATCTCTCGCATTACATTATTTGCCATTTGCCTCTCGTTTTCCTCTCACCCACTTCACCCTTGTCGTTTTATTCGCCCTCTCTTTTCCGTTTGCCTTTTTCTCGCTTGTCTTTTTGTTTGCTCGTGTGTTGGATTGCTTGTTTGTCATGATGGCTCAAGATAATACCAAATTGTGTGACTTTACCAATACCAACAATAATGATTTCCTTAGCACTCCAATTGCTCCTCTTACCAACACTGAATCTTGTCAAATCAATACTGCTTTGTTGAATCTTGTTATGAAAGATCAATTCGCCGGCCTTCCTAGTGAAGATGCCACTACTCATCTAAATATCTTTGTTGATTTGTGAGATATGCAAAAGAAGAAAGATGTTGATAATGATATTGTTAAATTGAAGCTATTTCCTTTTTCACTTAGAGATCGTGCTAAAACTTGGTTTTCGTCTTTGCCTAAAAATAGTATTGATTCTTGGGACAAGTGCAAAGATGCTTTTATCTCTAAGTATTTTCCTCCCGCTAAAATCATCTCTCTTAGAAATGATATTATGAATTTTAAGCAACTTGATCATGAACATGTTGCACAAGCTTGGGAGAGAATGAAATTAAGGATACGTAATTGCCCTACTCATGGTTTGAACTTGTGGATGATTATACAAAAAAATTATGCCGGATTGAATTTTGCTTCTAGAAATCTTTTAGATTCGACCGCGGGAGGCACTTTTATGGAAATCACTTTAGGAGATGCTACTAAACTTCTAGATAATATTATGGTTAATTATTCTCAATGGCACACTGAAAGATCTACTAATAAAAAAGTGCATGCGATAGAAGAAATTAATGTTTTGAGTGGAAAGATGGATGAACTTATGAAATTATTTGCTACTAAGAGTGTTTCTTCTGATCCTAATGATATGCCTTTGTCTACTTTGATTGAGAATAATAATGAATATATGGATGTGAATTTTGTTGGTAGGAATAATTTTGGTAACAACGCGTATAGAGGGAACTTTAATCCTAGGCCTTATCCTAGTAATCCTTCTAATAATTATGGAAATTCCTACAATAACTCTTATGGAAATTTTAATAAGATGCCCTCTGAATTTGATACTAGTGTTAAAGAGTTTATTAATTCACAAAATAATTTTAATGCTTTGCTTGAAGAGAAATTACTTAAAGTTGATGAATTGGCTAGGAACGTTGATAGAATTTCTCTTGATGTTGATTCTTTAAAGCTTAGATCTATTCCTCCTAAGCATGATATCAATGAGTCTCTCAAAGCCATGAGAATTTCCATTGATGAGTGCAAGGCAATAACCGCTAGGATGCGTGCTACAAAAGATTCCTTTATTAAAGCGTGCTCTTCCAATCCTTATGAAAATAAAGATGAAGATCTAAAAGTTATTGATGTGTCCCCTATTAAATCTTTGTTTTGCAATATGAATCTTGATAATAATGGGACTGAATATGATCCACCTTTACCTAGAAGGCGTTCCAAGAATTCGGAGTTTTTAGATCTTGATGCTAAAATTGATAAAAGTGGGATTGAAGAAAGAAAAACCCTAGATGTTGCTAAACCCACTATTTTGGACTTCAAGGAATTTAATTATGAAAGTTGCTCTTTAATTGATTGTATTTCCTTGTTGCAATCCGTGCTAAATTCTCCTTATGCTTATAGTCAAAATAAAGCCTTTACCAAACATATCGTTGATGCCTTGATGCAATCTTATGAAGAAAAACTTGAGTTGGAAGTTTGTATCCCTAGAAAACTTTATGATGAGTGGGAACAAAATATTAAAATTAAGATTAAGGATCATGAATTTTATGCTTTATGTGATTTGGGTGCTAGTGTTTCCACTATTCCCAAAACTTTGTGTGATTTGCTAGATTTCCGTGATTTTGATGATTGCTCTCTAAACTTGCACCTTGCGGATTCCACTATTAAGAAACCTATGGGAAAAATTAATGATGTTCTTATTGTTGCAAATAGGAATTATGTGCCCGTAGATTTTATCGTTCTTGATATAGATTGCAATCCTTCTTGTCCTATTATTCTTGGTAGACCTTTCCTTAGAATGATTGGTGCAATTATTGATATGAAGGAAGGGAATATTAGATTCCAATTTCTATTAAAGAAAGGCATGGAACACTTTCCTAGGAAGAAAATAAAATTACCATATGAATCTATCACGAGAGCCACTTATGGATTGCCTACCAAAGATGGCAATACCTAGATCTATCCTTGCTTTTATGCCTAGCTAGGGGCGTTAAATGATAGCGCTTGTTGGGAGGCAACCCAATTTTATTTTTAGTTTTTTTGCTTTTGCTTATGTTTAGTAATAAATCCTTGATCTATCCTCTGGTTAGATGTGTTTTTATGTTTTAATTAGTGTTTGTGCCAAGTTAAACCTATAGGATCTTCTTGGATGATAGTTATTTAATCTTGCTGTAATTTCCAGAAACTTTCTGTTCACGAAAACAATTGTTAAAAATCATAACAACGTGATAAAATAGTGATTCCAATTGATGCTGATCAATAAACAAATTGCCTAGGTCTTCCTATTTTGGCTGAAATTTTGGACTTCCAGATCTTGCGCTAGCTACAGATTACTACAGCCTGTTCTGTTTTTGACAGATTCTGTTTTTCGTGTGTTGTTTGCTTATTTTGATGAATCTATGGCTAGAAAAATAGTTTATAAACCATAAAGAAGTTTGAATACAGTAGGTATAACACCAATATAAATAAAGAATGAGTTCATTATAGTACCTTGAAGTGGTCTTTTGTTTTCTTTCGCTAACGGAGCTCACGAGATTTTCTACTTTAAGTTTTGTGTTGTGAAGTTTTCAAGTTTTGGGTAAAGATTTGATGGATTATGGAACAAGGAGTGGCAAGAGCCTAAGCTTGGGGATGCCCATGGCACCCCCAAGATAATCTAAGGACACCTAAAAGCCAAAGCTTGGGGATGCCCCGGAAGGCATCCCCTCTTTCATCTACTTCTATCGGTAACTTTACTTGGAGCTATATTTTTATTCGCCACATGATATGTGTTTTGCTTGGAGAGTCTTGTATTATTTGAGTCTTTGCTTGTTAGTTTACCACAATCATCCTTGCTATACACACCTTTTGAGAGAGCCATACATAATTTGGAATTTGTTAGAATACTCTATGTGCTTCGCTTATATCTTTTGAGCTATATAGTTTTGCTCTAGTGCTTCACTTATATATTTTAGAGCATGGTGGTGGATTTGTTTTATAGAAACTATTGATCTCTCATGCTTCACTTAGATTATTTTGAGAGTCTTAAATAGCATGGTAATCTTCTTAATAATTTTAATATACTTGGTATTCAAGATTTGTAAAACTTTCTTTTGAGTGCGTTGGATACTAAGAAAAGTTTGATGCTTGATAATTGTTTTGAGATATGGAGGTGATAATATAAAAGTCGTGCTAGTTGAGTTGTTTTGAATTTGATAAATGCTTGTGTTGAAGTTTGCAAGTCCCATAGCATGCACGTATGGTAAACGTTATGTAATAACTTTGAAACATGAGGTGTTCTTTAATTGTCCTCCTTATGAGTGGCGGTCGGGGACGAGCGATGGTCTTTTCCTACCAATCTATCCCCCTAGGAGCATGCGCGTAGTGCTTGGTTTTTGATGGCTTGTAGATTTTTGCAATAAGTATGTGAGTTCTTTATGACTAATGTTGAGTCCATGGATTATATGCACTCTCACCCTTCCATCTGTTGGGGAACGTAGTAACTAAAATTTTCCTACGAACACGCAAGATCATGGTGATGCATAGCAACGAGAGGGGAGAGTGTTGTCATGTACCCTCGTAGACCAAAAGTTGAAGCGTTAACACAACGCGGTTGATGTAGTCGTACATCTTCACGATCCCACCGATCAAGTACCGAACATACGACACCTCCGAGTTCAGCACACGTTCAGCCCGATGACGTCCCTCGAGCTCCGATCCAGCCGGGTGTTGAGGGAGAGTTTCGTCAGCACAACGGCGTGGTGACGATGTTGATGTTCTACCGACGCAGGGATTCGCCTAAGCACCGCTACAGTATTATCGAGGTGGACTATGGTGGAGGGGGGCACCACACACGGCTAAGAGATCAAATAGATCAATTGTTGTGTCTATGGGGTGCCCCCTGCCCCTGTATATAAAGGAGTGGAGGAGGGGGAGGGCCGGCCCTCTCTATGGCGCGCCCTAGGGGAGTCCTACTCCCACCGGGAGTAGGATTCCCCCTTTCCTAGTAGAACTAGGAGCCCTTCCAAATAGTAGGAGTAGGAGGGAAGGAAAGGGAAGGGAAAAGGAGAAGGAAGGAAGGGGGCGCCCCCCCCCCTCCCTAGTCCAATTCGGACCAGCCCCTGGGGAGGGGTGCGACCACCCTTTGAGGCCTTTCTCTACTTTCCCGTATGGCCCATTAAGGCCCAATATGAATTCCTGTAACTCCCCGTTACTCCCGAAAATACCCGAATCACTCGGAACCTTTCCGATGTCCGAATATAGTCGTCCAATATATCGATCATTATGTCTCGACCATTTCGAGACTCCTCGTCATGTCCCTGATCTCATCCGGGGCTCCGAACTCCTTCGGTACATCAAAACTCATAAACTCATAATATAACTGTCATCGAAACTTTAAGCGTGCGGACCCTACAGGTTCGAGAACTATGTAGACATGACCGAGACACGTCTCCGGTCAATAACCAATAGCGGAACCTGGATGCTCATATTGGCTCCCACATATTCTACGAAGATCTTTATCGGTGAGACCGCATAACAACATGCGTTGTTCCCTTTGTCATCGGTATGTTACTTGCCCGAGATTCGATCGTCGGTATCTCAATACCTAGTTCAGTCTCATTACCGGCAAGTCTCTTTACTTGTTCCGTAATACATCATCCCGCAACTAACTCATTAGTTGCAATGCTTGCAAGGCTTAAGTGATGTGCATTACCGAGTGGGCCCACAGATACCTCTCCTATGATCGGAGTGACAAATCCTAATCTCGAAATACGCCAACCCATCAAGTACCTCCGGAGACACCTGTAGAGCACCTTTATAATCACCCGGTTACGTTGTGACGTTTGGTAGCACACAAAGTGTTCCTCCGGTAAACGGGAGTTGCATAATCTCATAGTCATAGGAACATGTATAAGTCATGAAGAAAGCAATAGTAACATACTAAACGATCGAGTGCTAAGCTAACGGAATGGGTCAAGTCCATCACATCATTCTCCTAATGATGTGATCCCGTTAATCAAATGACAACTCATGTCTATGGTTAGGAAACTTAACCATCTTTGATCAACGAGCTAGTCAAGTAGAGGCATACTAGTGACACTCTGTTTGTCTATGTATTCACACATGTATTATGTTTCCGATTAATACAATTCTAGCATGAATAATAAAGATTTATCATGAAATAAGGAAATAAATAATAACTTTATTATTGCCTCTAGGGCATATTTCCTTCAGTCTCCCACTTGCACTAGAGTCAATAATCTAGTTCACATCGCCATGTGATTTAACACCAATAATTCACATCACCATGTGATTAACACCCATAGTTCACATCGTCATGTGGCCAACACCCAAAGGGTTTACTAGAGTCAATAATCTAGTTCACATCGCTATGTGATTAACACCCAAAGAGTACTAAGGTGTGATCATGTTTTGCTTGTGAGATAATTTTAGTCAACGGGTCTGTCATATTCAGATCCGTAAGTATTTTGCAAATTCTATGTCAACAATGCTCTGCACGGTGCTACTCTAGCTAATAGCTCCTACTTTCAATATGTATCCAGATTGAGACTTAGAGTCATCTGGATCAGTGTCAAAAACTTGCATCGACGTAACCCTTTACGATGAACGTTTTCACCTCCATAAATCGAGAAACATATCCTTATTCCACTAAGGATAATTTTGACCGTTGTCCAGTGATCTACTCCTAGATCACTATTGTACTCCCTTGCCAAACTCAGTGGTAGGGTATACAATAGATCTGGTACACAGCATGGCATACTTTGTAGAACCTATGGCTGAGGCATAGGGAATGACTTTCATTCTCTTTCTATCTTCTGCCGTGGTCGGGCTTTGAGTCTTACTCAATTTCACACCTTGTTACACAGGCAAGAACTCTTTCTTTGACTGTTCCATTTTGAACTACTTCAAAATCTTGTCAAGGTATGTACTCATTGAAAATAACTTATCAAGCATTTTGATCTATCTCTATAGATCTTGATTCTCAACATGTAAGCAGCTTCACCGAGGTCTTTCTTTGAAAAACTCCTTTCAAATACTCCTTTATGCTTTGTAGAATAATTCTACATTATTTCCGATCAACAATATGTCATTCACATATACTTATCAGAAATGTTGTAGTGCTCCCACTCACTTTCTTGTAAATACAGGCTTCACCGCAAGTCTGTATAAAACTATATGCTTTGATCAACTCATCAATGCGTATATTCCAACTCCGAGATGCTTGCACCAGTCCATAGATGGATCGCTGGAGCTTGCATATTTTGTTAACACCTTTAGGATCGACAAAAACTTTCTGGTTGCATCATATACAACTCTTCTTTAATAAATCCATTACGGAATGCAGTTTTGTTAATCCATTTGCCAGATTTCATAAAATGCGGCAATTGCTAACATGATTCGGACAGACTTAAGCATAGATACGAATGAGAAATTCTCATCGTAATCAACACCTTGAACTTGTCGAAAACCTTTTGCGACAATTCTAGCTTTGTAGATAGTAACAATACTATCAGCGTTCGTCTTCCTCTTGAAGATCCATTTATTTTCTATGGCTTGCCGATCATCGGGCAAGTCAACCAAAGTCCATACTTTGTTCTTATACATGGATCCTATCTCAGATTTCATGGCCTCAAACCATTTTGCGGAATCTAGGCTCATCATCGCTTCCTCATAGTTCGTAGGTACGTCATGGTCAATTAGCATGACCTCCTGAACAGGATTACCGTACCACTCTAGTGTGGATCTCACGCTGGTTGACCTACGAGGTTCGGTAGTAACTTGATCTGAAGTTACATGATCATCATCATTAGCTTCCTCACTAATTGGTGTAGGAGTGACATGAACAGATTTCTGTGATGAACTACTTTCCAATAAGGGAGCAGGTACAGTTACCTCATCAAGTTCTACTTTCCTCCCACACACTTCCTTCGAGAGAAACTCCTTCTCTAGAAAGGATCCATTCTAAGCAACGAATGTCTTGCCTTCGGATCTGTGATAGAAGGTGTACCCAACTGTCTCCTTTGGTATCCTATGAAGACACATTTCTCCGATTTGGGTTTGAGCTTATCAGGATGAAACTTTTTCACATAAGCATCGTAGCCGCAAACTTTAAGAAATGACAACTTTTGTTTCTTGCCAAAGCACATTTCATACGGCGTCGTCTCAACGGATTTAGATGGTGCCCTATTTAACGTGAATGCAGCTGTCTCTAATGCATAACCCCAAAACAATAGTGGTAGATCGGTAAGAGACATCATAGATCGCACCATATCTAATAAAGTATGGTTATGACGTTCTGACACACCATTACACTGTGGTGTTCCAGGTGGCATGAGTAGTGAAACTATTTCACATTGTTTTAACTGAAGGCCAAACTCGTAACTCAAATATTTTACCTCTGCGATCATATCGTAGAAACTTTTATTTTCTTGTTACGATGATTCTCCACTTCACTCTGAAATTCTTTGAACTTTTCAAATGTTTCAGACTTGTGTTTCATCAAGTAGATATACCCATATCTGCTCAAATCATCTGTGAAGGTCAGAAAATAACGATACTTGCGGTGAGCCTTAACACTCGTCGGACCACATACATCAGTATGTATTATTTCCAATAAGTCAGTTGCTCGCTCCATTGTTCCGGAGAACGGAGTCTTAGTCATCTTGCCCATGAGGCATGGTTCGCAAGCATCAAGTGATTCATAATCAAGTGATTGCAAAAGTCCATCAGCATGGAGTTTCTTCATGCGCTTTACACCAATATGACCTAAACGACAGTGCCACAAATAAGTTGCACTATCATTATTAACTTTGCATCTTTTGGCTTCAATATTATGAATATGTGTATCACTACGATCGAGATCCAACGAACCATTTTCATTGGGTGTGTAACCATATAAGGTTTTATTCATGTAAACAGAACAACAATTATTCTCTAACTTAAATGAATAACCGTTTTGCAATAAACATGATCAAATCATATTCATGCTCAACGCAAACACCAAATAACACTTACTTAGGTTCAACACTAATCCCGAAAGTATAGGGAGTGTGCGATGATGATCATATCAATCTTGGAACTATTTCCAACACACATCGTCACTTCACCCTTAACTAGTTTCAGTTCATTCCGCAACTCCCGTTTCGAGTTACTACTCTTAGCAATTGAACCAGTATCAAATACCGAGGGGTTGCTACACACACTAGTAAAATACACATCAATAATCTGTATATAAAATATACCTTTGTTCACTTTGCCATCCTTCTTATCCGCCAAATACTTGGGGTAGTTCCGCTTCCAGTGACCAGTTCCATTGCAGCAGAAGCACTTAGTCTCAGTCTTAGGTCCAGACTTGGGCTTCTTCACTTGAGCAGCAACTTGCTTGCCATTCTTCTTGAAGTTCCCCTTCTTCCCTTTGCCCCTTTTCTTGAAACTAGTGGTCTTTTCAACCATCAACACTTGATGCTCTTTCTTGATTTCTACCTTCGTCGATTTCAGCATCGCGAAGAGCTCGGGAATTACTTTCATCATCCCTTGCATATTATAGTTCATCACGAAGTTCTAATAACTTGGTGATAGTGACTAGAGAATTCTGTCAATTACTATCTTATCTGGAAGATTAACTCCCACTTGATTCAAGCAATTGTAGTACCCAGACAATCTGAGCACATGCTGACTGGTTGAGATATTCTCCTCCATCTTGTAGGCAAAGTACTGTCAGAGGTCTCTTACCTCTCAACACGGGCATGAGTATGAAATACCAATTTCAACTCTTGGAACATCTTATATGCTCCGTGGCGTCCAAAACATTTTTGAAGTCCCGGTTCTAAGCCGTAAAGCATGGTACACTTAACTATCAATTGGTCATCATACCGAGCTTTTGTCAAAATGTTCATAACGTCTGCATCTGCTCCTGTAATTAGCCTGTCACCTAGCGGTGCATCAATGACATAATTCTTCTGTGCAGCAATGAGGATAATCCTTAGATCACGGATCCAATCCGCATCATTCCTACTAACGTCTTTCAACTCAGTTTTCTCTAGGAACATATAAAAATTAAACGGGGAGCAACATCGCGAGCTATTGATCTACAACATAGATATGCTAATACTACCAGGACTAAGTTCATGATAAATTAAAGTTCAATTAATCATATTACTTAAGAACTCCCACTTAGATAGACATCCCTCTAATCATCTAAGTGATCACGTGATCCAAATCAACTAAACCATAACCGATCATCACATGAAATGGAGTAGTTTTCAATGGTGAACATCACTATGTTGATCATATCTACTATATGATTCATGCTCGACCTTTCGGTCTCAGTGTTCCGAGGCCATATCTGCATATGCTAGGCTCGTCAAGTTTAACCTGAGTATTCTGCGTGTGCAAAACTGGCTTGCACCCATTGTAGATGGACGTAGAGCTTATCACACCCGATCATCACGTGGTGTCTGGGTACGACGAACTTTGGCAATGGTGCATACTCAGGGAGAACACTTTTATCTTGAAATTTAGTGAGAGATCATCTTATAAAGCTACCGTCGAACTAAGAAAAATAAGATGTATAAAAGATAAACATCACATGCAATCAAAATATGTGACATGATATGGCCATGATCATCTTGCGCCTTTGATCTCTATCTCCAAAGTACTGTCATGATCTCTATCGTCACCGGCATGACACCATGATCTCCATCATCTTGATCTATATCAATGTGTCATCACATGGTTGTCTCGCCAACTATTTCTCTTGCAACTATTGCTATCGCATAGCGATAAAGTAAAGCAATTATTTGGCGCTTGCATCTTATGCAATAAAGAGACAACCATAAGGCTTCTGCCAGTTGCCGATAACTTCAACAAAACATGATCATCTCATACAACAACTTATATCTCATCACGTCTTGACCATATGACATCACAACATGCCCTGCAAAAACAAGTTAGACGTCCTCTACTTTGTTGTTGCAAGTTTTACGTGGCTGCTACGGGCTGAGCAAGAACCGTTCTTACCTACGCATCAAAACCACAATGATAGTTTGTCAAGTTGGTGTTGCTTTAACCTTCGCAAGGACCGGGCGTAGCCACACTCGGTTCAACAAAAGTTGGAGAAACTGACACCCGCCAGCCACCTGTGTGCAAACCACGTCGGTAGAACCAGTCTCGCGTATGCGTACGCGTAATGTCGGTCCGGGCTGCTTCATCCAACAATACCGCCGAACCAAAGTATGACATGCTAGTAAGCAGTATGACTTATATCGCCCACAACTCACTTGTGTTCTACTCGTGCATATGACATCTACGCATAAAACCTGGCTCAGATGCCACTGTTGGGGAACGTAGTAATTAAAATTTTCCTACGCACACGCAAGATCATGGTGATGCATAGCAACGAGAGGGGAGAGTGTTGTCCATGTACCCTCATAGACGGAAAGTGGAAGCGTAGGCACAACGCGGTTGATGTAGTCATACGTCTTCACGATCCGACCGATCAAGTACCGAACGTACGGCACCTCCGAGTTCAGCACACGTTCAGCCCGATTATGTCCCTCGAGCTCCGATCCAGCCGAGTGTTGAGGGAGAGTTTCGTCAGCACGACGGCGTGGTGACGATGTTGATATTCTACCAACGCAGGGCTTCGCCTAAGCACCGCTACAGTATTATCGAGGTGGACTATGATGGAGGGGGGCACCGCACACGGCTAAGAGATCAAACAGATCAATTGTTGTGTCTATGGGTGCCCCTGCCCTCGTATATAAAGGAGTGGAGGAGGGGGAGGGCCGGCCCTCTCTATGGCGCGCCCTAGGGGAGTCCTACTCCCACCGGGAGTAGGATTCCCCCTTTCCTAGTAGAACTAGGAGCCCTTCCAAGTAGTAGCAGTAGGAGGGAAGGAAAAGGAAGGGAAAAGGAGAAGGAAGGAAGGGGGCGCCCCCCCCCTCCCTAGTCCAATTCGGACCAGCCCATGGGGAGGGGTGCGGCTACCCTTTGAGGCCTTTCTCCCCTTTCCCGTATGGCCCATTAAGGCCCAATACGAATTCCCGTAACTTCCCGTTACTCCCGAAAATACCCAAATCACTCGGAACCTTTCCGATGTCCGAATATAGTCATCCAATATATCGATCTTTACATCTCGACCATTTTGAGACTCCTCGTCATGTCCCCGATCTCATCCGGGACTCCGAACGGTGCATCAAAACTCATAAACTCATAATACAACTGTCATCGAAACTTTAAGCGTGCGGACCCTACGGGTTCGAGAACTATGTAGACATGATCGAGACACGTCTCCGGTCAATAACCAATAGCGGAACCTGGATGCTCATATTGGCTCCCACATATTGTACAAAGATCTTTATCGGTGAGACCGCATAACAACATACGTTGTTCCATTTGTCATCGGTATGTTACTTGCCCGAGATTCGATCGTCGGTATCTCAATACCTAGTTCAATCTCGTTACCGGCAAGTCTCTTTACTCGTTCCGTAATACATCATCCCGCAACTAACTCATTAGTTGCAATGCTTGCAAGGCTTAAGTGATGTGCATTACCAAGTGGGCCCAGAGATACCTCTCCGACGATCGGAGTGACAAATCCTAATCTCAAAATACGCCAACCCAACAAGTAACTTCGGAGACACCTGTAGAGCACCTTTATAATCACCCAGTTACGTTGTGACATTTGGTAGCACACAAAGTGTTCCTACGGTAAACGGGAGTTGCATCATAGTCGTGGGAACATGTATAAGTCATGAAGAAAGCAACATACTAAACGATCGTGTGCTAAGCTAATGGAATGGGTCAAGTCAATCACATCATTCTCCTAATGATGTGATCCCGTTAATCAAATGACAACTCATGTCTATGGTTAGGAAACTTAACCATCTTTGATCAATGAGCTAGTCAAGTAGAGGCATACTAGTGACACTCTGTTTGTCTATGTATTGACACATGTATTATGTTTCCGGTTAATAAAATTCTAGCATGAATAATAAAGATTTATCATGAAATAAGGAAATAAATAATAACTTTATTATTGCCTCCAGGGCATATTTCCTTCAGTCTCCCACTTGCACTAGAGTCAATAATCTAGTTCACATCGCCATGTGATTTAACACCAATAATTCACATCACCATGTGATTAACACCCATAGTTCACATCGTCATGTGACCAACACCCAAAGGGTTTACTAGAGTCAATAATCTAGTTCACATCGCTATGTGATTAACACCCAAAGAGTACGAAGGTGTGATCATGTTTTGCTTGTGAGATAATTTTAGTCAACGGGTCTGTCATATTCAGATCTGTAAGTATTTTGCAAATTCTATGTCTGCAATGCTCTGCACGGAGCTACTCTAGCTAATATCTCGCACTTTCAATATGTATCCAGATTGAGACTTAGAGTCATCTGGATCAGTGTCAAAAACTTGCATCGATGTAACCCTTTACGATGAACCTTTTGTCACCTCCATAATCGAGAAACATATCCTTATTCCACTAAGGATAATTTTGACCGTTGTTCAGTGATCTACTCCTAGATCACTATTGTACTCCCTTGCCAAACTCAGTGGTAGGGTATACAATAGATCTGGTACACATCATGGCATACTTTGTAGAACCTATGGCTGAGGCATAGGGAATGACTTTCATTCTCTTTCTATCTTCTGTCGTGGTCGGGCTTTGAGCCTTACTCAATTTCACACCTTGTTACACAGGCAAGAACTCTTTCTTTGACTGTTCCATTTTGAACTACTTCAAAATCTTGTCAAGGTATGTACTCATTGAAAAAAACTTATTAAGCATTTTGATCTATCTCTATAGATCTTGATGCTCAACATGTAAGCAGCTTCACCGAGGTCTTTCTTTGAAAAACTCCTTTCAAATACTCCTTTATGCTTTGCAGAATAATTCTACATTATTTCCGATCAACAATATGTCATTCACATATACTTATCAGAAATGTTGTAGTGCTCCCACTCACTTTCTTGTAAATACAGGCTTCACCACAAGTCTGTATAAAACTACATGCTTTGATCAACTCATCAAAGCATATAGTCCAACTCCGAGATGCTTGCACCAGTCCATAGATGGATCGCTGGAGCTTGCATATTTTGTTAACACCTTTAGGATCGACAAAAACTTTCTGGTTGCATCATATACAACTCTTCTTTAATAAATCCATTAAGAAATGCAGTTTTGTTTATCCATTTGCCAGATTTCATAAAATGCGGCAATTGCTAACATGATTCCGAGAGACATAAGCATAGATATGAGTGAGAAATTCTCATCGTAGTCAACACCTTGAACTTGTCAAAAACCTTTTGCGACAATTCTAGCTTTGTAGATAGTAACACTACTATCAGCGTCCGTCTTCCTCTTGAAGATCCATTTATTTTCTATGGCTTGCCGATCATCGAGCAAGTCAACCAAAGTCCGTACTTTGTTCTCATACATGGATCCTATCTCAGATTTCATGGCCTCAAACCATTTTGCGGAATTAGGGCTCATCATCGCTTCCTCATAGTTCGTAGGTTCGTCATGGTCAATTAACATGACCTCCAGAATAGGATTACCGTACCACTCTAGTGCGGATCTCACTCTGGTTGACCTACGAGGTTCGGTAGTAACTTGATCTGAAGTTACATGATCATCATCATTAGCTTCCTCACTAATTGGTGTAGGAGTCACATGAACAGATTTCTGTGATGAACTACTTTCCAATAAGGAAGCAGGTACAGTTACCTCATCAAGTTCTACTTTCCTCCCACTCACTTCCTTCGAGAGAAACTCCTTCTCTAGAAAGGATCCATTCTAAGCAACGAATGTCTTGCCTTCGGATCTGTGATAGATGGTGTACCCAACTGTCTCCTTTGGGTATCCTATGAAGACACATTTCTCTGATTTTGGTTTGAGCTTATCAGGATGAAACTTTTTCACATAAGCATCGTAGCCGCAAACTTTAAGAAACGACAACTTTGGTTTCTTGCCAAAGTATAGTTCATACGGCGTCGTCTCAACGGATTTAGATGGTGCCCTATTTAACGTGAATGTAGCTGTCCCTAATGCATAACCCCAAAACAATAGTGGTAGATCGGTAAGAGACATCATAGATCGCACCATATCTAATAAAGTACGGTTATGACGTTCTGACACACCATTACACTGTGGTGTTCCAGGTGGCGTGAGTAGTGAAACTATTTCACATTGTTTTAACTGAAGGCCAAACTCGTAACTCAAATATTTTACCTCTGCGATCATATCGTAGAAACTTTTATTTTCTTGTTACGATGATTCTCCACTTCACTCTGAATTTCTTTGAACTTTTCAAATGTTTCAGACTTGTGTTTCATCAAGTAGATATACCCATATCTGCTCAAATCATCTGTGAAGGTCAGAAAATAACGATACTTGCCGTGAGCCTTAACACTCGTCGGACCACAAACATCAGTATGTATTATTTCCAATAAGTCAGTTGCTCGCTCCATTGTTCCGGAGAACGGAGTCTTAGTCATCTTGCCCATGAGGCATGGTTCACAAGCATCAAGTGATTCATAATCAAGTGATTCCAAAAGTCCATCAGCATGGAGTTTCTTCATGCGCTTTACACCAATATGACCTAAACGACAGTGCCACAAATAAGTTGCACTATCATTATTAACTTTGCATCTTTTGGCTTCGATATTATGAATATGTGTATCACTACGATCGAGATCCAACGAACCATTTTCATTGGGTGTGTAACCATATAAGGTTTTATTCATGTAAACAGAACAACAATTATTCTCTAACTCAAATGAATAACCATTTTGCAATAAACATGATCAAATCATATTCATGCTCAACGCAAACACCAAATAACACTTACTTAGGTTCAACACTAATCCCGAAAGTATAGGGAGTGTGCGATGATGATCATATCAATCTTGGAACTATTTCCAACACACATCATCACTTCACCCTTAACTAGTTTCAGTTCATTCCGCAACTCCCGTTTCGAGTTACTACTCTTAGCAATTGAACCAGTATCAAATACCGAGGGGTTGCTACGAACACTGGTAAAATACACATCAATAATCTGTATATAAAATATACCTTTGTTCACTTTGCCATCCTTCTTATCCCCCAAATACTTGGGGTAGTTCCGCTTCCAGTGACCAGTTCCATTGCAGCAGAAGCACTTAGTCTCAGGCTTAGGTCCAGACTTGGGCTTCTTCACTTGAGCAGCAACTTGCTTGCCGTTCTTCTTGAAGTTCCCCTTCTTCCCTTTGCCCCTTTTCTTGAAACTAGTGGTCTTTTCAACCATCAACACTTGATGCTCTTTCTTGATTTCTACCTTCGTCGATTTCAGCATCGCAAAGAGCTCGGGAATTACTTTCGTCATCCCTTGCATATTATAGTTCATCATGAAGTTCTAATAACTTGGTGATAGTGACTAGAGAATTCTGTCAATTACTATCTTATCTGGAAGATTAACTCCCACTTGATTCAAGCAATTGTAGTACCCAGACAATCTGAGCACATGCTCACTGGTTGAGATATTCTCCTCCATCTTGTAGGCAAAGTACTGCCAGAGGTCTCTTACCTCTCAACACGGGCATGAGTATGAAATACCAATTTCAACTCTTGGAACATCTTATATGCTCCGTGGCATCCAAAACATTTTTGAAGTCCCGGTTCTAAGCCGTAAAGCATGGTGCACTTAACTATCAATTAGTCATCATACCGAGCTTTTGTCAAAACGTTCATAACGTCTGCATCTGCTCCTGCAATTAGCCTGTCACCTAGCGGTGCATCAATGACATAATTCTTCTGTGCAGCAATGAGGATAATCCTCAGATCACGGATCCAATCCGCATCATTGCTACTAACGTCTTTCAACTCATTTTTCTCTAGGAACATATAAAAATTAAACGGGGAGCAACATCGCGAGCTATTGATCTACAATATAGATATGCTAATACTACCAGGACTAAGTTCATGATAAATTAAAGTTAAATTAATCATATTACTTAAGAACTCCCACTTAGATAGACATCCCTCTAATCATCTAAGTGATCACGTGATCCAAATCAACTAAACCATAACCGATCATCACGTGAAGTGGAGTAGTTTTCAATGGTGAACATCACTATGTTGATCATATCTACTATATGATTCACGCTCGACCTTTCGGTCTCAGTGTTCTGAGGCCATATTTGCATATGCTAGGCTCGTCAAGTTTAACCTGAGTATCCTGCGTGTGCAAAACTGGCTTGCACCCGTTGTAGATGGACGTAGAGCTTATCACACCCGATCATCACGTGGTGTCTGGGCACGACGAATTTTGGCAACGGTGCATACTCAGGGAGAACACTTTTATCTTGAACTTTAGTGAGAGAACATCTTATAAAGCTACCGTTGAACTAAGCAAAATAAGATGTATAAAAGATAAACATCACATGCAATCAAAATATGTGACATGATATGGCCATGATCATCTTGCGCCTTTGATCTCTATCTCCAAAGTACCATCATGATCTCTATCGTCACCGGCATGACACCATGATCTTCATCATCTTGATCTATATCAATGTGTCGTCACATGGTTGTCTCGCCAACTATTGCTATCGCATAGCGATAAAGTAAAGCAATTATTTGGCGCTTGCATCTTATGCAATAAAGAGACAACCATAAGGCTTCTGCCAGTTGCCGATAACATCAACAAAACATGATCATTTCATACAACAACTTATATCTCATCACGTCTTGACCATATGACATCACAACATGCCCTGCAAAAACAAGTTAGACGTCCTCTACTTTGTTGTTGCAAGTTTTACGTGGCTGCTACGGGCTGAGCAAGAACTGTTCTTACCTACGCATCAAAACCACAACGATAGTTTGTCAAGTTGGTGTTGTTTTAACCTTCGCAAGGACCAGGCGTAGCCACACTCGGTTCAACTAAAGTTGGAGAAACTGACACCCGCCAGCCACCTATGTGCAAAGCACGTCGGTAGAACCAGTCTCGCGTAAGCGTACGCGTAATGTCGGTCCGGGCCGCTTCATCCAACAATACCGCCGAACCAAAGTATGACATGCTGGTAAGCAGTATGACTTATATCGCCCACAACTCACTTGTGTTCTACTCATGCATATGACATCTACGCATAAAACCTGGCTCGGATGCCACTGTTGGGGAACGTAGTAATTAAAATTTTCCTATGCACACGCAAGATCATGGTGATGCATAGCAACAAGAGGGGAGAGTGTTGTCCATGTACCCTCGTACACTGAAAGCGGAAGCGTAAGCACAATGCGGTTGATGTAGTCATACGTCTTCACGATCCGACCGATCTAGTACCGAATGTACGGCACCTCCGAGTTCAGCACACGTTCAGCCCGATGTCGTCCCTCGAGCTCCGATCCAGCCGAGTGTTGAGGGAGAGTTTCGTCAGCACGACGGTGTGGTGACGATGTTGATGTTCTACCAATGCAGGGCTTCGCCTAAGCACCGCTACAGTATTATCGAGGTGGACTATGGTGGAGGGGGGCACCGCACATGGCTAAGAGATCAAACAGATCAATTGTTGTGTCTATGGGTGCCCCCCTGCCCTCGTATATAAAGGAGTGGAGGATGGGGAGGTCCGGCCCTCTCTATGGCGCGCCCTAGGGGAGTCCTACTCCCACCGGGAGTAGCATTCCCCCTATCCTAGTAGAACTAGGAGCCCTTCCAAGTAGTAGGAGTAGGAGGGAAGGAAAGGGAAGGGAAAAGGAGAAGGAAGGAAGGGGGCGCCCCCCTCCTCCCTAGTCCAATTCGGACCAGCCCATGGGGAGGGGTGTGGCCACCCTTTGAGGCCTTTCTCTCCTTTCCCGTATGGCCCATTAAGGCCCAATATGAATTCCCATAACTTCCCGTTACTCCCGAAAATACCCAAATCACTCGGAACCTTTCCGATGTCCGAATATAGTCGTCCAATATATCGATCTTTATGTCTCGACCATTTCGAGACTCCTCGTCATGTCCCCGATCTCATCCGGGACTCCGAACTCCTTCGGTACATCAAAACTCATAAACTCATAATATAACTGTCATCGAAACTTTAAGCGTGCGGACCCTACGGGTTCGAGAACTATGTAGACATGACCGAGACACGTCTCCGGTCAATAACCAATAGTGGAACCTAGATGCTCATATTGGCTCCCACATATTCTACGAAGATCTTTATCGGTGAGACCGCATAACAACATACGTTGTTCCCTTTGTCATCGGTATGTTACTTGCTCGAGATTCGATCGTCGGATCTCAATACCTAGTTCAATCTCGTTACCGGCAACTCTCTTTACTCGTTCGTAATACATCATCCCACAACTAACTCATTAGTTGCATTGCTTGCAAGGCTTAAGTGATGTGCATTATCGAGTGGGCCCAAAGATACCTCTCCGACGATCGGAGTGACAAATCCTAATCTCGAAATACGCCAACCCAACAAGTACCTTCGGAGACACCTGTAGAGCACCTTTATAATCACCCAGTTACATTGTGATGTTTGGTAGCACACAAAGTGTTCCTCCGGTAAACAGGAGTTGCATAATCTCATAGTCATAGGAACATGTATAAGTCATGAAGAAAGCAATAGCAACATACTAAACGATCGAGTGCTAAGCTAACGGAATGGGTCAAGTCAATCACATCATTCTCCTAATGATGTGATCCCGTTAATCAAATGACAACTCATGTCTATGGTTAGGAAACTTAACCATCTTTGATCAACGAGCTAGTCAAGTAGAAGCATACTAGTGACACTTTGTTTGTCTATGTATTCACACATGTATTATGTTTCCGGTTAATACAATTCTAGCATGAATAATAAACATTTATCATGAAATAAGGAAATAAATAATAACTTTATTATTGCCTCTAGGGCATATTTCCTTCACCATTATTGATAGCCTTTTCGGTACCGTGCATTGCCCTTTCTCACATTGAGAGTTGGTGCAAACTTCGCCGGTGCATCCAAACCCCATGATATGATACGCTCTTTCACACATAAACCTCCTTATATCTTCACACATAAACCTCCTTGTTCTAGTATCGAGTTGTAATCATTGAGTTGTAAATAAATAGAAGTGTGATGATCATCATTTAATAGAGCATTGTCCCAAAAAAAGAGAAAGGCCAAAAGAAAAAAAAGAAGGCCCAAAAAAAGGAGAAATAAAAAGGGGCAATGCTACTATCCTTTCTTTTCCACACTTGTGCTTCAAAGTAGCACCATAATCTTCATGATAGAGAGTATCTTGTTTTGTCATTTTCATATACTAGTGGGAATATTTCATTATAGAACTTGGCTTGTATATTAAAACAATGGGCCTCCTCAAGTGCCCTAGGTCTTCGTGAGCAGGCAAGTTGAATGCATACACACTTAGTTTCTTTTGTTGAGCTTTCATACATTTATAGCTCTAGTGCATCCGTTACATGGCCATCCCTACACCTTGCATTAACTGAAGGAAATATGCCCTAGAGGCAATAATAAAGTTATTATTTATTTCCTTATATCATGATAAATGTTTATTATTCATGCTAGAATTGTATTAACCGGAAACATAATACATGTGTGAATACATAGACAAACAGAGTGTCACTAGTATGCCTCTACTTGACTAGCTCGTTAATCGAAGATGGTTATGTTTCCTAAACATGAACATAAGAGTTATTATTTGATTAACGGGATCGCATCATTAGAAGAATGATGTGATTGACATGACCCATTCCATTAGCTTAGCACCCGATCATTTAGTATGTTGCTATTGCTTTCTTCATGACTTATACATGTTCCTATGACTATGAGATTATGCAACTCCCGTTCGCCGAAGGAACACTTTATGTGCTACCAAACGTCACAACGTAACTGGGTGATTATAAAGGAGCTCTACAGGTGTCTCCAAAGGTACATGTTGGGTTGGCGTATTTCGAGATTAGGATTTGTCACTCCGATTGTCGGAGAGGTATCTCTGGGCCCTCTCGGTAATGCACATCACATAAGCCTTGCAAGCATTGCAACTAATGAGTTAGTTGTGAGATGATGTATTACAGAACGAGTAAAGAGACTTGCCGGTAACGATATTGAACTAGGTATTAAGATACTGACGATCGAAATTCGGGCAAGTAACATACCGATGACAAAGGGAACACCATATGTTGTTATGCGGTCTGACCGATAAAGATCTTCGTAGAATATGTGGGAGCCAATATGAGCATCCAGGTTCCGCTATTGGTTATTGATCGAAGACATGTCTCGGTCATGTCTACATTGTTCTCGAACCCGTAGGGTCCGCACGCTTAAGGTTTCGATGATAGTTATATTATGAGTTTATAAGTTTTGATATACCGAAGGAGTTCGGAGTCCCGGATGAGATCGGGGACATGACGAGGAGTCTCGAAATGGTCGAGACGTAAAGATCGATATATTGGATGACTATATTCGGACATCGGAAAGGTTCCGAGTGATTCGGGTATTTTCGGAGGTACCGGGGAGTTACGGGAATACGAGAAAGAAGCAATGGGCCTTAATGGGCCTTAGTGGGAAGGACCAGGAGGTGGCGCGTGCCCCTCCCAAGCCCAGTCCGAATTGGACAATGGGTTTGGGGCGCGGCCCCTCTCTCCCTTCCTTCCCCTCTTCCCCCCTTTCCCCCCTTCTCCTAGTTGGACTAGGAAAGGAGGAAACCTATTCCAACTAGGAGTAGGAATCCTACTCCCCTGGCGCGCCCCTCCTAGGGCCAGCCTCCTTCCCCCTTGCTCCTTTATATACGGGGGCAGGGGGGCACCTCTAGACACACAAGTTGATCTTCAAGATCGTTCTCTTAGCCGTGTGCAGTGCCCCCTCCACCATAGTCCTCGATAATATTGTAGTGGTGCTTAGGCGAAGCCCTGCGGTAGTAGAAACTCAAAATCATCACCACGCCGTCGTGCTGACGGAACTCTTCCCCGACATTATGCTGGATCAGAGTCCGGGGATCGTCATCGAGCTGAATGTGTGCTAGAACTCGGAGGTGCCGTAGTTTCGGTGCTTGATCGGTCGGGCCATGAAGACGTACGACTACATCAACCGCGTTGTGCTAACGCTTCCGCTTCCGGTCTACGAGGGTACGTAGACAACACTCTCCTTTCTCGTTGCTATGCATCACCATGATCTTGCGTGTGCGTAGGATTTTTTTTTTTGAAATTACTACGTTCCCCAACACTGGCATCCGAGCCTAGGTTTTATGCGTTGATGTTGTGCACGAGTAGAACACAAGTGAGTTGTGGGCGATATAAGTCATACTGCTTACCAGCATGTCATCCTTTGGTTCAGCGGTATTGTTGGATGAAGCGGCCCGGACCGACATTACGCGTACGCTTACGCGAGACTGGTTCTACCGACGTGCTTTGCACACAGGTGGCTGGCGGGTGTCAGTTTCTCCAACTTTAGTTAAACCGAGTGTGGCTACGCCCGGTCCTTGCGAAGGTTAAAACAGCACCAACTTGACAAACTATCGTTGTGGTTTTGATGCATAGGTAAGAACGGTTCTTGCTAAGCCCATAGCAGCCACGTAAAACTTGTAACAACAAAGTAGAGGACGTCTAACTTGTTTTTGCGGGGCATGTTGTGATGTGATATGGTCAAGACGTGATGAGATATAAGTTGTTGTATAAGATGATCATGTTTTGTTGAAGTTATCGGCAACTGGCAAAAGCCTTATGGTTGTCTCTCTATTGCATAAGATGCAAGCACCAAATAATTGCTTTACTTTATCGCTATGCAATAGCAATAGTTGCAAGAGTAGTAGTTGGCGAGACGACCATGTGATGACACATTGATATAGATCAAGATGATGGACATCATGGTGTCATGCCGGTGACGATGGAAATCATGACGATACTTTGGAGATGTAGATCAAAGGCACAAGATGATGATGGCCATATCATGTCACATATTTTGATTGCATGTGATGTTTATCTTTTACGCATCTTATCTTGCTTTGATTGACGGTAGCATTTTAAGATGATCTCTTGCTAATTATCAAGAAGTGTTCTCCCTGAGTATGCACCGTTGTGAAAGTTCTTCGTGCTGAGACATCACGTGATGATCGGGTGTGATAGGCTCTATGTTCAAATACAATGGGTGCAAAACAGTTGCACACGTGGAATACTCAGGTTATACTTGACGAGCAAAGCATATACAGATATGGCCTCGGAACAGGGAGACCGAAAGGTCGAGCGTGAATCATATAGTAGATATGATCAACATAGTGATGTTCACCAATGAAGCTACTCCATCTCACGTGATGATCGGACATGGTTTAGTTGATTTGGATCACGTGATCACCTTAGAAGATTAGAGGGATGTCTTTCTAAGTGGGAGTTCTTAAGTAATATAATTAATTGAACTTTAATTTATCATGAACTTAGTCCTGGTAGTATTAGCATATCTATGTTGTAGATCAATAGCTCGCGTTGTTGCTTTCATATGTTTATTTTGATATGTTCCTAGAGAAAATTGTGTTGAAAGATGTTAGTAGCAATGATGCGGATTGGATCCTTGATCTGAGGTTTATCCTCATTGCTGCACAGAAGAATTATGTCCTTGATGTACCGCTAGGTGACAGACCTATTGCAGGAGCAGATGTAGACGTTATGAACGTTTGGCTAGCTCAATATGATGACTACTTGATAGTTTAGTGCACCATGCTTAACGGCTTAGAATCGGGACTTCAAAGACGTTTTGAACGTCATGGACCATATGAGATGTTCCAGGAGTTGAAGTTAATATTTTAAGCAAATACCTGAGTTGAGAGATATGAAGTCGCCAACAAGTTCTATAGCTAAAAGATGGAGGAGAATCGCTCAAGTAGTGAGCATGTGCTCACATTGTCTGGGTACTACAATTGCTTGAATCAAGTGGGAGTTAATCTTCCAGATAAAATAGTGATTGAAATAATTCTCTAGTCACCATCACCAAGTTAGTAGAACTTCGTGATGAACTATGATATGCAAGGGATAACGGAAACGATTCCCAAGCTCTTCGTAATGCTGAAATTGACGAAGGTAGAAATCGAGAAAAACATCAAGTGTTGATGGTAGACAAGACCACTAGTTTCAAGAAAAGGGCAGAGGGAAGAAGGGGAACTTCAAGAAGAACAGCAAGTAAGTTGCTGCTCAAGTGAAGAAGCCCAAGTCTGGTCCTAAGCCTGAGACTAAGTGCTTTTACTGCAAAGGGACTGGTCACTGGAAGCGGAACTACCCCAAGTAATTGGCGGATAAGAAGGATGGCAAAGTGAACATAGGTATATTTGATATACATGTTATTGATGTGTACTTTACTAGTGTTTATAGCAACCCCTCGGTATTTGATACTGGTTCAGTTGCTAAGAGTAGTAACTCGAAACGGGAGTTGCAGAATGAACAGAGACTAGTTAAGGGCGAGGTGATGATGTGTGTTGGAAGTAGTTCCAAGATTGATATAATCATCATCGCACACTCCCTATACTTTCGGGATTGGTGTTGAACCTAAATAAGTGTTATTTGGTGTTTGCGTTGAGCATGGATATGATTTGATCATGTTTATTGCAATACGGTTATTCATTTAAGTAAGAGAATAAATTGTTGTTCTGTTTACATGAATAAAACCTTATATGGTTACACACCCAATGAAAATGGTTCATTGGATCTCGATAGTAGTGATACACATATTCATAATGTTGAAGCCAAAAGATGCAGAGTTGATAATGATAGTGCGACTTATTTGTGGCACTGCCATTTAGGTCATATCGGTGTAAAGTGCATGAAGAAACTCCATACTGATGGACTTTTGGAACCACTTCATTATGAATCACTTGGTACTTGCGAACCGTGCCTCATGGGCAAGATGACTAAAACGCCGTTCTCCGGTACTATGGAGAGAGTAACAGATTTGTTGGAAATCATACATACTGATGTATGTGGTCTGATGAATATTAAGGCTCGTGGCAGGTATCATTATTTTCTGATCTTCACAGATGATTTGAGCAGATATGAGTATATCTACTTGATGAAACACAAGTCTGAAATATTTGAAAAGTTCAAAGAATTTCAGAGTGAAGTGGAGAATCATCGTAACAAAAATAAAAGTTTCTACGATATGATCGCAGAAGTAAAATATTTGAGTTACGAGTTTGGCCTTCAGTTAAAACAATGTGAAATAGTTTCACTACTCACGCCACCTAGAACACCACAATGTAATGGTGTGTCTGAACGTCATAACTGTACTTTATTAGATATGGTGCGATATATGATGTCTCTTACCGATCTACCACTATCGTTTTGGGGTTATGCATTAGAGACAGCTGCATTCACGTTAAATAGGGCACCATCTAAATCCGTTGAGATGAGACCATATGAACTATGGTTTGGCAAGAAACCTAAGCCGTCGTTTCTTAAAGTTTGAGGTTGCAATGCTTATGTGAAGAGTTTCAACCTAATAAGCTCTAACCCAAATCGGAGAAGTGCGTCTTCATAGGATACCCAAAAGAAAATGTTGGGTACACCTTCTATCACAGATCCGAAGGCAATATATTCGTTGCTTTGAATGGATCCTTTCTAGAAAAAAAGTTTCTCTCGAAAGAAGTGAGTGGGAGGAAAGTAGAACTTGATGAGGTAACTGTACCTGCTCCTTTATTGGAAAGTGGTTCATCACAGAAATATGTTCTTGTGACTACTACACCAATTAGTGAGGAAGCTAATGATGATGATCATGTAACTTCAGATCAAGTTGCTACCGAACGTCGTAGGTAAACCAGAGTGAGATCCGCACCAGAGTGGTACGGTAATCATGTTCTGGAGGTCATGTTACTTGACCATGACGAGCCTACGAACTATGAGGAAGCGATGATGAGCCCAGATTCCGCAAAATGGCTTGAGGCCATGAAATCTGAGATGGGATCCATGTATGAGAACAAAGTGTGGACTTTGATTGACTTGCCCAATGATCGGCGATCCATTGAGATTAAATGGATCTTCAAGAGGAAGACGGACGCTGATAGTAGTGTTACTATCTACAAAGCTAGAATTGTCGCAAAAAGGTTTTCGACAAGTTCAAGGTGTTGACTACGATGAGAGTTTCTCACTCGTATCTATGCTTAAGTCTGTCCGAATCATGTTAGCAATTGCCGCATTTTATGAAATCCGGCAAATGGATAAACAAAACTGCATTCCTTAATGGATTTATTAAAGAAGAGTTGTATATGATACAACCAGAAGGTTTTGTCAATCCTAAAGGTGCTAACAAAATGTGCAAGCTCCAGCGATCCATCTATGGACTGGTGCAAGCATCTCGGAGTTGGAATATGCGCTTTGATGAGATGATCAAAGCATATAGTTTTATACAGACTTGCGGTGAAGCCTGTATTTACAAGAAAGTGAGTGGGAGCACTACAGCATTTCTGATAAGTATATGTGAATGACATATTGTTGATCGGAAATAATGTAGAATTATTCTGCAAAGCATAAAGGAGTGTTTTGAAAGAAGTTTTTCAAAGAAAGACCTCGGTGAAGCTGCTTACATATTAAGCATCAAGATCTATAGAGATAGATCAAGACGCTTGATAAGTTTTTTCAATGAGTACATACCTTGACAATATTTTGAAGTAGTTCAAAAATGGAACAGTCAAAGAAAGAGTTCTTGGCTGTGTTACAAGGTGTGAAATTGAGTAAGACTCAAAGCCCGACCACGGCAGAAGATAGAAAGAGAATGAAAGTCATTCCCTATGCCTCAGCCATAGGTTCTATAAAGTATGCCATGCTGTGTACCAGATCTATTGTATACCCTACACTGTGTTAAGCAAGGGAGTACAATAGTGATCTAAGAGTAGATCACTGGACAGCGGTCAAAATTATCCTTAGTGGAATAAGGAAATATTTCTCAATTATGGAGGTGACAAAAGGTTCGTCGTAAAAAGTTACGTCGATGCAAGTTTTGACACAGATCTGGATGACTCTAAGTCTCGATCTAGATACATATTGAAAGTGGGAGCAATTAGCTAGAGTAGCTCCATGCAGAGCATTGTAGACATAGAATTCGCAAAATACTTACGGATCTGTATGTGACAGACCCGTTGACTAAAATTATCTCACAAGCAAAACATGATCACACCTTAGTACTCTTTGGGTGTTAATCACATAAACGATGTGAACTAGATTACTGACTCTAGTAAACCCTTTGGGTATAGGTCACATGACGATGTGAACTATGGGTGTTAATCACATGGTGATGTGAACTATTAGTGTTGAATCACATGGCGATGTGAACTAGATTATTGACTCTAGTGCAAGTGGGAGACTGAAGGAAATATGCCCTAGAGGCAATAATAAAGTTATTATTTATTTCCTTATATCATGATAAATGTTTATTATTCATGCTAGAATTGTATTAACCGGAAACATAATACATGTGTGAATACATAGACAAACAGAGTGTCACTAGTATGCCTCTACTTGACTAGCTCGTTAATCGAAGATGGTTATGTTTCCTAACCATGAACAAAAGAGTTGTTATTTGATTAACGGGATCACATCATTAGAAGAATGATGTGATTGACATGACCCATTCCATTAGCTTAGCACCCGATCGTTTAGTATGTTGCTATTGCTTTCTTCATGACTTATACATGTTCCTATGACTATGAGATTATGCAACTCCCGTTTGCCGGAGGAACACTTTGTGTGCTACCAAACGTCACAACGTAACAGGGTGATTATAAAGGAGCTCTATAGGTGTCTCCAAAGGTACATGTTGGGTTGGCGTATTTCAAGATTAGGATTTGTCACTCCGATTGTCGGAGAGGTATCTCTGGGCCCTCTCGGTAATGCACATCACATAAGCCTTGCAAGCATTGCAACTAATGAGTTAGTTGTGAGATGATGTATTACGGAACGAGTAAAGAGACTTGCCGGTAACGAGATTGAACTAGGTATTAAGATACCGACGATCGAATCTCGGGAAAGTAACATACCGATGACAAAGGGAACACCATATGTTGTTATGCGGTCTGACTGATAAAGATCTTCGTAGAATATGTGGGAGCCAATATGAGCATCCAGGTTCTGCTATTGGTTATTGACCGGAGACATGTCTCGGTCATGTCTACATTGTTCTCGAACCCGTAGGGTCCGCACGCTTAAGGTTTCGATGATAGTTATATTATGAGTTTATAAGTTTTGATGTACCGAAGGAGTTCGGAGTCCCGGATGAGATTGGGGACATGACGAGGAGTATCGAAATGGTCAAGACATAAAGATTGATATATTGGACGACTATATTCGGACATCGGAAAGGTTCCGAGTGATTCGGGTATTTTCGGAGGTACCGGGGAGTTACGGAAATACGAGGAAGAAGCAATGGGCCTTAATGGGCCTTAGTGGGAAGGACCAGGAGGTGGCGCGCCCCCCTCCCAAGCCCAGTCCGAATTGGACAAGGGGTTTGGGGCGCGGCCCCTCTCTCCCTTCCTTCCCCTCTTCCCCCCTTTCCCCCCTTCTCCTAGTTGGACTAGGAAAGGAGGAAACCTACTCCAACTACGAGTAGGAATCCTACTCCCCTGGCGCGCCCCTCCTAGGGCCGGCCTCCTCCCCCCTTGCTCCTTTATATACGGGGGCAGGGGGCACCTCTAGACACACAAGTTGATCTTCAAGATCGTTCTCTTAGCCGTGTGCAGTGCCCCCCTCCACCATAGTCCTTGATAATATTGTAGTGGTGCTTAGGCGAAGCCCTGCGACAGTAGAACCTCAAAATCGTCACCACACCGTCGTGCTGACAGAACTTTTCCCCAACATTCTGCTGGATCGGAGTCCGGGGATCGTCATCGAGCTGAACATGTGCTAGAACTCGGAGGTGCCGTAGTTTCGGTGCTTGATCGGTCGGGCCATGAAGACGTACGACTACATCAACCACGTTGTGCTAACGCTTCCGCTTCCGGTCTACGAGGGTACGTAGACAACACTCTCCTCTCTCGTTGCTATGCATCACCATGATCTTGCATGTGCGTAGGTTTTTTTTTTTGAAATTACTACGTTCCCCAACATTAACATCAATCAATGGGCATCTCCATAGCCCATTGATGTACCTCGTTGATGTGAGACCTTCTCCTTTTTTGTCTTCTCCACATAACCCCCATCATCATATTCTATTCCACCCATAGTGCTATATCCATGGCTCACGCTCATGTATTGCGTGAAGGTTTATAAAGTTTGAGATTACTAAAGTATGAAACAATTGCTTGGCTTTTCATCGGGGTTGTGCATGATGAGAGCATTCTTGTGTGACGAAAATGGAGCATGACTAAACTATATGATTTTGTAGGGATGAACTTTCTTTGGCCATGTTATTTTGAGAAGACATAATTGCTTAGTTAGTATGCTTGAAGTATTACTATTTTTATGTCAATATGAACTTTTGTCTTGAATTTTTCGGATCTGAATATTCATACCACAATTAAGAAGAATTACATTGAAATTATGCCAAGTAGCACTCCGCATCAAAAATTATTTTTATCATTTACCTACTCGAGGACGAGCAGGAATTAAGCTTGGGGATGCCTGATACGTCTCCAACGTATCTATAATTTTTTATTGCTCCATGCTATATTATCTACTGTTTTGGACTATATTGGGCTTTATTTTCCACTTTTATATTATTTTTGGGACTAACCTATTAATCGGAGGCCCAGCCCAGAATTGTTGTTTTTGCCTATTTCAGAGTTTCGAAGAAATGGAATGAAACCTTCGGGAACATGATTTTCTCACCGAATATGATCCAGGAGACTTGGACCCTACGTCAAGAAAGCCAAGAGGTGGGCACGAGGTAGGGGGGCACGCCCACCCCACTAGGGCGCGCCCCCACCCTCGTGGGGCCCATGGAGCTCCACCGACGTACTTCTTCCTCCTATATATACCTACGTACCCCCAAAGGATCAGATACGGAGCCAAAAACCTAATTCCACCGCCGCAACCTTCTGTATCCATGAGATCCCATCTTGGGGCATGTTCCGGAGCTCCACCGGAGAGGGCATCCACCACAGAGGGCTTCTACATCATCACCATAGCCCCTCCGATGAAGTGTGAGTAGTTTACCTCAGACCTTCGGGTCCATAGTTAGTAGCTAGATGGCTTCTTCTCTCTTTTTGGATCTCAATACAGTGTTCTCCCCCTCTCTCGTGGAGATCTATTCAATGTAATCTTCTTTTTGCGATGTGTTTGTTGAGACCGATGAATTGTGGGTTTATGATCAAGATTATCTATGAACAATATTTGAATCTCCTCTGAATTCTTTTATGTATGATTGGTTATCTTTGCAAGTCTCTTCGAATTATCAGTTTGGTTTGGCCTACTAGATTGGTTTTTCTTGCAATGGGAGAAGTGCTTAGCTTTGGGCTCAATCTTGCGGTGTCCTTTCCTAGTGACAGTAGGGGCAGCAAGGCATGTATTGTATTGTTGCCATCGAGGATAACAAGATGGGGTTTTTATCATATTGCATGAATTTATCCCTCTACATCATGTCATCTTGCTTAAGGCGTTACTCTGTTTTCTTGAACTTAATACTCTAGATGCATGCTGGATAGCGATCGATGAGTGGAGTAATAGTAGTAGATGCAGGCAGGAGTCGGTCTACTTGTCTCGGACGTGATGCCTATATACATGATCATACCTAGATATTCTCATAACTCTGCTCAATTCTGTCAATTGCTCAACAGTAATTCGTTCACCCACCGTAAAATACTTATGCTCTTGAGAGAAGCCACTAGTGAAATCTATGGCCCCCGGGTCTATCTTCATCATATTAATCTTCCATCACTTTAATATTGCTTTGCTTTTTACTTTGCCTTTTATTTTACTTTGCATCTTTATCACAAAAATACCAAAAATATTATTTATCATCTCTATCAGATCTCACTCTCGTAAGTGACCGTGAAGGGATTGACAACCCCTATTCGCGTTGGTTGCAAGGAGTTATTTGCTTTGTGTAGGTACGAGGGACTTGCGCGTAGCCTCCTATTGGATTGATACCTTGGTTCACAAAAACTGAGGGAAATACTTACGCTACTTTGCTGCATCATCCTTTCCTCTTCAAGGAAATCCAACGCAGTGCTCAAGAGGTAGCATATCTGTATGAAGCCTTTGGACCATATGAAGCTTTTGGTCTGGGATTTGTCTTCTTCCCAGGCGGTGTCATGATGACATTCACAGGAAGATTCTCAAGAAATCTTTTGGGAACCCAGATCTTCTTCATAGATGGCCCATTCTTGCAGTTAGTACCAATATACCTGGCAAACACTTCACCATTCTAATTCTTAAACAGTTTATAGTTTGCATCAAAGGATTCATCAATGATAATAGGGTTAGTACAAGTGAAGCCAGATAAGGTGGATGGATCTACTGAAGGTTCCTTTGCAGCAACCCATGTGGTTTTGGGGTACTGCTCAGGCTTCCAGTAAGAACCATCAACGTTCATTTTCCTTTCGAACCCAACACCCTCTTTTCTAGGGTTTCGGTTCAGAATCTGCTTTTTGAGGACATCGCACAGTGTCTGATGCCCTTTGAGACTTTTGTACATCCCTGTTTCAAGCAATGTCTTCAACCTAGCATTTTCATCAGCAATAGTAGTGGTACCCTCAGCACAGGGATTAGTTACCACATCAACAGTTGAAGATATTGCAACAGTAGCAGCAGTAGAACATTCAGCAACAGAAGTAGCATTATCACGCTCAATGCATTTTAGACATGGTGGTTCAAATCCTTCCTAAGCAGGACTGATCTGTTGAGCGCGAAGTGACTCATTCTCTTTCTGAAGATCTTCATGAGCCGCTCTCAATTTCTCAAGCTCTTGCTTCCTTGAAGATAATCATAGGAAAGCTTTTCATGAGTGGTTGAGAGCGTTTCATGACGACTTTCAAGTTCCTGGTACTTAACATGAAGATTTTTTATGTCTTCAATTAAGGACTGAGAACGGGTCATTTCCGCGTCCAACAGGCCATCGCTTTGTCTAACAGTTTTTGAGTATGTTCCATAGCTTTCTATTGTTCAGTTGCAATTTTAGCAAGTGTTTTGTAGCTGGGTTTGGATTCACAATCAGAGTCATCTTTGTAACACCCCGGATGTAACTTTCCCAATTTGTACTCCAACTCTTGCCGTTTCCGGCGTTAAGTTATTTTATTTTTCCTCGGGTTCGGGTTTTTGTCTCCGTGTGTTGTTATCGTTGTCATGCATCTCATATCATGTCATCATGTGCATTGCATTTGCATACGTGTTCATTTCATGGATTCGAGCATTTTCCCAGTTGTCCGTTTTGCATTCCGGCGCTTCGTTCTCCTCCGGTGGTCATTTCTAGCTTTCTTTTGTGTGTGGGGTTTAAACATTTCCGGATTGGACAGAGACTTTCCAAGTGGCCTTGGTTTACTACCGGTAGACCGCCTGTCAAGTTTCGTATCATTTGGACTTCGTTTGATACTCCAACGGTTAACCGAGGGACCGAAAAGACCTCGTGTGTGTTGCAGCCCAACACCCCTCCAATTTGGCCCAAAACCCACCTAACTCTGCTCCATCATCTAGAGCGTTCGATCACGATCGCGTGGCCAAAAACCACACCTCATTTGGACTCTCCTAGCTCCTCCTATGCCTATAAATAGGCCCCCCTCGAAATATCCCGGATCTCCTCCTCTTCTAACCCTAAAAATCCCCTCGCGCGCACCGGACATATCGCCCGCCGCCGCCCGCGGCCACTAGCGCGCTACCACGTGGCGGATCCCGCCCCGCCGCCGCCGAGGCCCGCCGGCCCGAAGCCGGCCCCCTCCCCGCTCCATCCGGGATGCGCCCGCGCCCGCTAGCGTTGCCGCCTCCCTCGGTGCCGGTGCCCGACGCCGCTGCGTCCTTCCACTGCTCCGCCGCGCGCCGCTCGTCCGCTGCCGGCCGGAGCCGCACCACGCCGCCTCGCCGTCTTCCGCCGCGGGAGCCGAGCTCCGCCGCCGCCTCCCCGGACGCCGCGCCAAGGCCCGGCCGCCGCCGTCCTCGACTCTCCTCGCCGGCAAGCCGCCGCCCGGCCTCCTCTTCTCCTCCGGTGAACCTCGGCGTCAGTGCCCAGGCGAGATCGGATCCAGATCCGGTTGCTACAGTAAACCCTAATCCAGAGGTTGATTTTTTTCACGAAGTCCCAGAAATTCCTATCCATGTGCCTCTGTTCATAGCTCCGTAACTTTGCATCCGTAGCTCCGATTCATGCATATAGCATATCAAAATGTTCATCTCAGAGAGTACATCATTTCATTCCATTGCATCATTTTCATTTGAGTGCATCTTGATTCCCGAAATGCTGTTAGAAGAGGGCTACTTGAGTTAATTGTCAGATCTGCTACTCCGTTTAGGTTTTTGTCATTTTTGCCATGATTAATGTGTGCATGATATGTCCTGATGCTCTACATGTGTTTTGTTAAGGGTTTTGTCATCTTTCCAGAGGTGCAACCCATGTATTTTTATGATGTGTGTGGTGACTTGTGCAAGCTTGCAAAGTGGTGCACTTAGTAATTCTGTTTTCAGGGACTTGGCAAATCCACTAAGTCCTTGATCTGTTTATCTCATGATGCCATATGTTCATGTTGTTTCCTAGTGATCCGTGCCTCTTTTGAGGATGATCATTAAGGATGTTTTGTTAATATTGTAGTGCTCTATACATCCATGTATTTGTTTGCAATTATGGAGCACCATAGCTTGAGTCAATCGAGATCTACTTTTACTACTTTGTGAATCTGGGCAGATTGTCAACTTATTTGCAATTTTGTCGGTGATGTTGTAGTTGATCCATGCATGCTATGCTATTGTTCTTGCCATGTCTAGATTGCATTTTGTGCCTTCTTGATGGGTGTATGCTTGTCTTGCCATGACTTGCACCGTAGTGAGTGCATCGAGCTCATAAACATGCCTACTTGAGTTATATTTCAGCATGTGCCAGTTTTCACTAAGTATGAAAACTGATTATGTTTTTGCTATGTTCACATGCTTGCAATTGTATTTTCTGATCCCTTTTGACTCAAGGTCACTAAGGGACTTTTGTTAAGCTCTTTGAGTATCTCCATGCCATGCTTTACTTTGCCATGTTCAGGTCCTGTAGCATGTAGTTTTGTTGCTCCGAAGAGGGCTACCTGATCTGAAATTCCAAACAAGTGTTAATTTCACTAAGTCTGAGATCTGTTTGCCATATGCATTTTTGCCATGCTTGTTTGAACCTGTTAATGGATGAATTGGCCGTAGCTCAGTGCTAGACTTTTGTTAAGCATCTTGTGTGCATCCCTGCCATGTATTTTGTTGTCATGTTTGGTTGCTGTAGAATGTTCATCTCATTGCATTTAGATGCCTACTTGCTGTAAATCGCAGACCGGTGTCATTTTTGTTTCGCTTGCCATTTCCAAACCGTAACTCCGATTCTGGCGTTCTTTATATCGTTTTCAAGAGATTTCATCTCATCTTTTCAGTGGCACACTTGGATTTCCAAGTTGACGCCAGGTTCATGCATTTCCTGCCATATCTTGCATTTTGCATCCCGCATCGCTTCCCGCATAGCATATCATCTTTGCATCATATTGCTTGATCCTTGCACGTGGTTGATTGTATCCTTGTTGCTTATTTGTCTTGTTTGGGTAGAGCCGGGAGACGAGTTCGCTAACGAGGAGCCCGTTGAGTTTGCTTTCGAGGATCCAGTCAACTCTGACAACTGTGCAGGCAAGATGATCATACCCTCGAAATCACTACTATCTTTGCTATGCTAGTTTGCTCGCTCTTTTGCTATGCCATTGCTACGATGCCTACCACTTGCTTGCAAGCCTCCCAAATTGCCATGTCAAACCTCTAACCACCATGTCCTAGCAAACCGTTGATTGGCTATGTTACCGCTTTGCTCAGCCCCTCTTATAGCGTTGCTAGTTGCAGGTGAAGATTGAAGGCGTTCCTTGTTGGAACATCTTTTATTTACTTGTTGGGATATCATCATATTGCCATGTTATCTTAATGCATCTATATACTTGGTAAAGGGTGGAAGGCTCGGCCTCTCGCCTAGTGTTTTGTTCCACTCTTGCCGCCCTAGTTTCCGTCATATCGGTGTTATGTTCCCGGATTTTGCGTTCCTTACGTGGTTGGGTTATAATGGGAACCCCTTGATAGTTTGCCTTGATTAAAGCTTTTCCAGCAATGCCCAACCTTGGTTTTACCATTTGCCACCTAGTCTTTTTTCCCTTGGGTTCTGCAGACTCAAGGGTCATCTTATTTTAACCCCCCGGGCCAATGCTCCTCTGAGTGTTGGTCCAACCTAGAGCCCTTGCAGCGCCACCTTGGGGAAACTCGAGGGCTGGTTTTAGTTGTACGGATTGCTTATCCGATTGTGCCCTGAGAAAGAGATATGTGCAGCTTCTATCGGGATTTGTCGGCACATTCGGGCGGTGTTGCTGGTCTTGTTTTAACCTATCGAAGTGTCTTGAATTACCGAGATACCGAGTCTGATCGGAACATCTTGGGAGGAGGTCTATTCCTTCGTTGACCGTGAGAGCTTGTCATGGGCTAAGTTGGGACTCCCCTGCAGGGATTTGAACTTTCGAAAGCCGTGCCCGCGGTTATGGGCAGATGGGAATTTGTTAATGTCCGGTTGTAGATAACTTGAACCTTAACTAATTAAAATGAATCAACTGAGTGTGTTACCGTGATGGCCTCTTCTCGGCGGAGTCCGGGAAGTGGACACGGTGTTGGAGTAATGTTTGCGCAGGTTGCTCTCTAGTTTCATGCTCGCGCTTTGCCTCCTCTTCTCGCTCTCTTTTGTGAATAAGTTAGCCACCATACTTGCTAGTCGCTTGCTGCAGCTCCACTCATATTTTACCTTGCCTTACCTATAAGCTTAAATAGTCTTGATCGTGAGGGTGCGAGATTGCTGAGTCCCTGTGGCTCACAGATTACTATTACACCAGATGCAGGGCCTAATGATTCCGCTCCAGCAGACGCATATGAGCTCAAGTGGGAGTTCGATGAAGACTCTCAACGTTACTATGTTTCCTTTCCCGATGATTAGTAGTGGTGCCCAGTTGGGGGTGAACGGGGCCGTGTCGCATGTTGGGTTATCTTTTATTTTGGCGCTGTAGTCGGGCCATGAGTGTTTGGATGATGTAATGTTATTTATGTACTTGATTGACGTGGCGAGTGTAAGCCAACTATGTTATCTTCCCTTTATTATTTATATTACATGGGATGTTGTGAAGATTGCCTAACTTGCGACATATGCCTTCAATGCAATTATGCCTCTAAGTCGTGCCTCGACACGTGGGAGATATAGTCGCATCGAGGGTGTGACAATCTTCACTTGATGTTTGAAAGTAAGCATCGCGTGATTTTACCTTGGCACCACGTGCCATGAAGCAGTAGGTGGGAGTAGAGTCGTCCTTGTCATTAGCATCAGCGTTGGTGACGGAGCCATTGTCTTCAGTGTTGAAGATAGACTTGGCAACGTAGGATGTAGATAGAGACAAACTTGCAACGCCAGAGTCGGACTCCTCCTCAGACTCCACCTCCTCCTCCTCAGAAGCAGACTCCTCCTCTGAATCCATCTCCTTGCCAACAAAAGCACGAGCCTTGCCAGATGAGCTCTTCTTATGAGATGAAGACTTGGATGAGGACTTGGAATAAGACTTTGTTCTTCTTCTTCTTGTCATCAGAATCATATTCCTTGCTCTTCTTCTTCTTCTTCTTCTTATTGTTCTCATTGTCCCACTGTGGACACTCAGAGATGTAGTGTCCAGGTTTCTTGCACTTGTGACATGTTCTCTTCTTGTAGTCATGAGTGGAAGCTTCATCATTTCTTGAGCTGGATCGTGAAGACTTTCTGAAGCCCTTCTTCTTAGTGAACTTTTGGAACTTCTTCACAAGCATAGCAAGCTCCTTTCCAATGTCTTCAGGATCACCAAAACTGCAGTCAGATTCTTCTTTAGATGAGGAAACAGCTTTTGCCTTCAAAGCACGAGTTCGGCCATAGTTGGACCATAGATATCTCTTTTCTCAGATAGCTGGAACTCATGTGTGTTGAGCCTCTCAAGTATGTCAGACGGATCGAGTGTCTTGAAGTCAGGGTGTTCTTGTATCATCAGGGCAAGGGTGTCGAACAAGCTGTCAAGAGATCTCAGCAGTGTCTTGACGATTTCATGCTTGGTGATCTCAGTGGCGCCGAGAGCACGAAGCTCATATGTGATGTCAGTGAGACGATCAAACGTGAGCTGGACATTCTCATTATCATTTCTCTTGAAGCGGTTGAAGAGGTTGCTAAGAACACTGATCCTTTGATATCTTTGGGTTGAGACGCCTTCGTTGACCTTGAAGAGCCAGTCCCAGACTAGCTTCGACGTCTCCAGAGCACTCACGCGGCCATACTGTCCTTTGGTCAGATGACCACAGATGATGTTCTTGGTAGTAGAATCCAATTGAATGAACTTCTTGACATCGGCAGGGGTGACACCTTCACCAGTCTTGGGAACACCATTCTTGACGACATACCAGAGGTCGACATCAATGGCTTCAAGATGCATGCGCATCTTATTCTTCCAGTAGGGATATTCAGTTCCATCGAAGACGGGGCAAGCAACGGAGACTTTGATTATCCCTATAGTTGACATAGCTAAAACTCCAGGTGGTTAAACCGAATCACACAGAATAAGGGAGTACCTTGCTCTGATACCAATTGAAAGTGCTAGTCTAGAGGGGGGTGAATAGGCGATTTTTATGAAAGTATTCAAAACATGAGAGTTTCGAAGACAAACAATAGAAATGAACCTATTGATATGCAGCGGAAGATAGACTACACAAAGCAAGCCATAGTCAAGTATTCAATAAAGTGAAAGCACGAAGACTAATAGCAACTAGGTAGTCAAGATCAGGATGGAAGATAGTATGAAGCCAAACAATGATAGTAGTCACACAGTGAAGTCAAACAGGTAGTGCAAGCAGGCAATGACTTCACGAAGACAAACTGAAAGAAAAGAGAGGGAGAGGATAAAACCAGTCACTTGGTAAGGACAAGGATTGAACCAGTTCCAGTTGTTGTGACAACTGTACGTCCGGTTAGGGAGGCTGAGATTTAACTCAGAGGACCGTGTCTTCACCTTATTCCCCTTGAGCTAAGGACACCCAGTCCTCGCCCAATCACTCTGGTAAGTCTTCAAGGTAGACTTCCAAACCCTCATAGACTTCGTTCACCAGCGATCCACAATGACTCTTGGATGCTCAGAACGCGACGTCTAACCGGCTGGAGGTTTCACAGTCCTCAAGTGTAACAAGTCTTCAGATCGCGCGGGTAGAAAGACTTCAGTGATGCCTAACACTCTTTGGCTCTGGGTGTTTGGCCTTTGTCCTCGCAAGGATTTCTCTCTCTCAAAAGCTTCGGAGGTGGGTTGCTCTCAAACGACAAAAGCCGTGCACTAACTCTGAGCAGCCACCAGTTTATGGTGGAGGGGGTGGGCTATTATAGCCACTAGGCAACCCGACCTGATTTGTCCGAAGTGACCTTGGGTCACTAAGGAACTGACACGTGTTCCAACGGTCAGATTTCAAACACACGCGACAGCTTGACTTGGGCTACAAGTAAAGCTGACTCATCCAGCTCTGGATAAGATTCGCTCTCATTGTCTTCGCTCGAAGACATAGGATTTGGTTGAGCATCACTTCAGTCACTCTGACTTTGTTCACTAGGACCCCACTTAATAGTACGGTGGTTCCTATGACTCAACAAAGAAGAAAAAGAAACAACGAAACAATTAAGTCTTCGTGCTCCATAGTCTTCACGCAATGTCTTCTCTTGTCATAATCTTCAATGTGAATGTCTTCACATACCACCATTGTCTTCAATGTCTCCATACATTTTTAGGGGTCATCTCCGGTAGGTAAACCGAATCAATAAGGGACTACTACCTGTGTTATCCTGCAATTCTCACAACCACATTAGTCCCTTAACTAGGTTTGTCGTCAATACTCCAAAACCAACTAGGGGTGGCACTAGATGCACTTACACCATCTTGGGAACGAGATGTTGATGCAAGACTACTTGACGGAGAATCCAACATATCCACCGTACCTGTTCCGGAGAAGGTACTGAATGCGCTGATCCCTCTTTGTGAAAATTGTTCAAGCTTGTGAGGCAAATTGTTGGTATTTTACTCAAAGAAGAAATGATGCGGGCTTAAAGAGATTTAGTGCATATCAAAAAATCTCTGCAGCTACGCGGGGGATTGCATATGGCGTTCCGGCTGACTATGTCGATGAGTACCTTCGCATTGGTGAAGATACCATAATTGAGTCAGTGCGTAGATTTGCAAAAGTGATCATCCGTATCTTTGGTCCTTAGTATCTTCGGGCACCCAACGAGGATGACACAAAGAAATTGATGGCATCTAATGAGAGGAGAGGTTGGCCTGGCATGCTAGGTAGCATTGATTATATGCATTGTACTTGGAAAAATTGCCCAAAGGCATGGCAAGGAATGTATTGTGTCAAGTCTCGTGATGCAACAATTGTGTTAGAGGCCGTAGCATCCGAGGATTTATGGATTTGGCATTGCTTCTTTGGTATGCCGGGCACTCTTAATGATATCAATGTGTTGCAACGGTCTCATTTGCTTGCTAGGCTTGCTAGTGGTGATCCTTCTGCTTGCAACTACACTATTAATGGGCATGAATACACAAAAGGGTACTATCTTGTAGATGGTATATACCCTCTTTGGTGCACCTTTGTCAAGAGCATCAAAGATTCCAAAACTAGAAAACATTGTGAATTTGCAAGGGTGCAAGAGGCAGCCCGAAAAGACATTGAAAGAGCATTCGGGGTTTTGCAATCTAGGTTTGCCATTGTTCGTGGTCCTGCTCGTTTTTGGGACAAGAGGACCTTGAAAAATATCATGACATGTTGTGTTATCCTTCACAATATGATTCTCGAAGATGAGAGGAATGAACTTGGAGTTCTTCCACGACAATGTGGGTAGTCGTGTCAAACCAGCCAGAGACCCTAACCACATTAGAGTTTTTCTTAAGACTTACAAAGAGATTGAAAATGCAAACACCCACTTTCAACTTCAGTATGATCTCATTGAACACCATTGGCAAAGGGCTAGACAGCAAATCATTTTTGTATTCATTTGTATTTGTATTTGTGACAAGTTTTGTATTGCATTATTTAAGTTTGCTTCGGTGATTTGAATAATTATTTGTAATGTGGATGATTGTTGTATTATGTTGGTATTGAATAATTATTTAGTTTGCTTCTGTGATTTCAATAATTGTTTTGTAGTGTGGATGTTTTCTTATTTTTGTGCTGTCGATTTGAAATTTGCGGGTCAGTGGGATGCGGGATGCAGCGGTGCAAGAGCAGACCCCGCAAAGCCAACCCGTAAAAAAGCATATTCCGTGAACATCCTTTTCCGTTTAGGGGGTCTGCATCTGCGGCCGTTCGCGCCGGCCCGCAAAGGCCGTTTTCCGCAAACTGCAAACGCATTATGCGGGCCGGCGGGATGCGGGGTCTGCTAGAGATGCTTTAACCATCCAACCACACGTTGGTTCGCAAAAAAAACTCAGATGTGGTAGCTCAATTAATGATGAGAGAGACTTAGGGCGTGTTCGGATGCTCTCCGAAGTTGATGGAGCGAAGCCGAACGAGTAAACTCCATGGAGTAGAAAACGCGGAGTGGAGCCGGTTGCAGTGCGATTACGCGGAGCAGCAATTTCTGAGATCTCAAGATCCTTAAATCACGGAGTTGATATGATTTACAAAGAAATTACCACCGCCAAGAAACCAGAAGAACAAAACAGTTCGCCTGGCCACACTCAACTCGCTCGTTTCTATTTCCCCGCCCGGCTCCACATGAATCGGGAGCTGAGCTGCATGGCGAACATCTTTCACGGGCGCTATTTTCTATAAGAAGCAGTATTTTTGGTGGAGGAGTGGAAGTCAAGGACTCGGAGGAGCTCGAGCATTTCCAAACACCCTCTTAGATCATCTCCAATAAATGATCCAATTGTAAAAATAACTAATTTTTAGACCGTCTAAGACAAAAAACATAGCTCCAACAAACGGTCCATAGGTAAAAAAAATTAGACCACGGCCTCTTTATGATGTAAAATAAAACACCTCGTGATGCAAATTTACATCACGAGGTGCATCTGGTCCAAAACTAGCCACCGCCCGCGAACGCCCAATCGCCACTTCCTTTCCTTTCCCGCCCGCCCGCCCGCGACCTCCCGCCCGTCCGCCGCCGCCCTGCCGCACGCCGTCGGCATCAGATCCGGCCCCACCCCGCCCCCCGCCGCTGTTTCCATGCCACCCTGCTGCCCACCCACCGCAGATCCGGCTGTGGCCGCAGCGCACACCGCCGGCCCGTCTGCCCCGCCCCGTCCGCCGCAGCTCCGTCCGGCCCCAGCCCGCCCGCGGTAGCTCCGTCCGCCACCGCCCCGCACGCTGCCGCAGCTCCGCCCCGCCCGGCTCCGTCCTCCACCGCCCCGGCCGCACGCCTCCGCCGCTCCACCGCTCTCACCACTCTTCGATGGCGCCGAAGAAGACGCCGAAGGGCAAGTCGGCCTTCTTCGGCGTGAGGCAGAAGCCCTCTGGTAACTTCGAAGTGGAGTTCTCTGACGCCGGGAGGCGTTGGTGGATCGGCACGTACCCCTCCGCCCACGAGGCCGCGCGTGCCTACGACGTGGCGGTGTGGCGTGCCGAGAGGCCTCGGGAGCACCTCAACTTCCCAGAGATCAAGAGTCAGGCGGAAGCGGAGATGCTTGTGCCGTAGGGCATCAAGATGAAGGAGATCCCGACGAAGAAGAAGACGACGAAGAAGCCGTCGGTTGTCGTTAGTGTTGGCGAGACCGACAAGGAGGCAATAGCGAGGTTTGCTCGGGAGCATCCGGAGTACGTCCAGGCCAAACTGGAGTACTACTGGAAGCTTGAGGCGGAGCAGAAGAAGAAGGGGGCGAAGAAGGAGGACGAGGCCGGTCCCTCGACGATGATCCCCATCGAGTCCTCTTCCGAGGAGGATTGGGCAGACTTCTCGGAGGAGGAGGAGGGATGCGACGACCCGGAGAAGGAGGAGTTCTGGGCGCAGTTCCGCAGCTCCGACGATGAGGAGTAGTTTATCTAGTAGTTTGAATAAGTAGTAGTTGAAGTTCATGTATGAAACTATGTTGAATTTGATGTTTGAACTATGTTGAATGGACTAGTAATTTGTCGTTTTAAAAAAATTACATCTTCATTTTGGATCATCTATTGGAGTTGCTCTTTTGGACCATCAATTTGGACCATCTGTTGGAGTTGAGCTTTTTTCGGAGCTCCAAAACGTACTTTTTGGCGGTCCAAATTTTACATCTCCGATTTTAGACCGGCAAATTTTGAACCATCTATTGAAGATGCTCTTAAAATGTATCGTGAGGATGATACAACTCCTGTCTCCGGAACCAGTGCATAGTAACTTCAAAACTGAACATATGTGGCAACTCTTTTTCTATTTCTCCCTCTACTACACGAGGCCACTCCACAAGAGATCCACATATTAATCTCACTAGATGCAATATTTTAATTACCATATACAAATTTTATATACTCCCTCTGTTCCTAAATATAAGACCTTTTAGAGATTCCAATACAGACTATATACAGAGCAAAATAAGTGAATCCATACTCTAAAAGATGTCTACATACATTCGTACGTAGTTCATATTGAAATATTTAAAAGGGCTTATATTTAGAAACGGAGGGAGTATAAGGTAGTGGATTGTTGTATTTGTACCTCTATTTAATGCTCATTGATACTGTTTCAGATATCAAGCATCCAGAGTGCCCTAATTTCCCACGCTAGCACGAGTTTTTATAGTGGAGTAAGTTAACCATATCCACTCGTCAATAACCTGCCAGTGCCTAATTGAAAAGGCTTTGCGTGCAGACAATTGGACTCTCGCGCTTGTGCACCTGCGTAACTAACTTCTTCTTCTTTTGACGGGATACTTCTTCGACAGGTCTACAGGGCGAGGGGCATAGGATAAAAGGCCCACGTGGGACGTTGCCGAGCTCGACTGACTTCTTGTTCCTATCTAATTTTGTTGATCAGCCACCCCTCCTCCTCCCTTGCCAAAGAGGGGATCCCTCCTATGCCTGGTGCGTTAAGCTTAGTAATCCCCCGGATGGCCTTCAAGCTACCTCACACCTCAATGGGGTAGGAGGCTCCTAGATCGCCGAAGGCAGATGAAAACACAATGCCATTGCAAGGCGGAACACCAAAATGCGGTGGTCAACCAGTGCGGCCATTATTTAAGCTGAACAAAGACCCCTTAGGCTTCGTTCGGTTCTCCCAGCCCCGTATGGTTTTGAGGCGAATCCACGGGGGTCCACGCAGATTACCCCCGCGAGGGGAATAAACCATGCCCACCCATATTGCTGCGTTCGCTTAAGCCTTGCGTGTTCCTTCCGCGACCCAAACCCCTCCAAATCCATGCGGAACTAATCACCCTCTAGCACCTCGTGGAAGGAATCCCGGGCGAAGCACAACTCCCATCTCTCCCGAGCGAGGCGACAAAAACGAACACTTATTTGTAGCGGGGGGTGTCTGCTGAAGGGGTTAGCAAGGATTAGTGGGGATCGGGTGCAGAGAAGGGGTTCACCCAATCCCCGCAGGGATTGGACCCCCTAGTGGATTAAATCCATGAGAACCGAACAAGGCCTTAGGGGCGCTCCTATCCACCTCCCTTTGGAAGAAGGGTAGGTAATAATTGACATTGGTGGTTTTCAGCTTCATGTCTCGTCAAAACACAAGTGATTTAGGATTTTGCGTCTGAGAGCTTGGTCGGTTCTCCCATCGAAGGGAACCTCCTTCGGTGCAGCAGCACCTCACTGCTACAGCTTAATCGTGATGGTAGTTCTACACCGAGCCCCCATGGTGTGGGTGCCTACTTGGCTAACGCCGCTAGTGGAGGCCCTAGCCCTAATTGTATGTCAGATTTGTCCTTGTAGGGTTAGGAGGGGCGGACGCATCTTTTATACTATTGTCATCCATCCACTTCACTCCTAGTACAGGTAAAGCTAAGAGTAAGTAGTGAAAGGCAATTGTATATTGATAAGTCTTACCGATTTTTTCACGGGTCCAAGCTTTTTCATGCAGAAATTCAAGTCGCATGTTTGCCCACAGAGCTAGAGGCATATCAAGGAGCATGACCATCTTTGTGCCCAAGTCCAAGAAAGGTAGAAGAAATTTGTGGTAGTGAATAAAAACCACCGGTTAGTGGGTCAAGAAGTGACCAATCTCGGTCCCAGAAAGCACACGATATTGCGATTATTAATCACCCAATCCCCCGGTAAACGACTATGTGGGAGAGCTCATTTTCTTCCTGGGGCTACCCAGAGTAGTACATCAATTGGTTCATTCATGCGGCCACTCAGGTGACCTCTCGAGGGCCACAAGCGTCAAGCAGCTCCTTATCTTGAGGGTTTTAGTTTTGGAACTTTCATGGAGTTTGTCTGTCATTCAATGTGCGAAGGAACAACCTCTGCCCCACTCCCCCGCTCCCCTGCTAGGGTTCCCCTCCCGCCGCCGCCGGCCTTCTCGCCTGCTTCCGCCACCGCCGGCCGCCGGGCGAGCGCCTCCAGGCTCACCGCACTCCCCCCTCCCCCCTCTCCTCCCCCACCCCCCCTGCGGCGCGCTCGCGCGCGCCAGGGGGGGACCTTACCTGCTGCAACCTCGGACCCTCCTTCCTCCCCTTCCCCGCCGTCGCCGGCGAGCTCCGTCGGGCAAAGCCCGGTGGGCGCGGCGGTGGCGGGGCCCTTCTCCCCCCTGCTCATGGGACGCCGGCGCGGGGCGACCTCCTCAGGCTGCGGCGCTGGACTTCGCGGTGTTCAGCAGCTCGGCGGCGGGCTCACGGGGCGGCCAGCTGGTGGCGGCGTGCCGGTGCCCTGGGTCTCGTGCATGGCAGGGCGGCTGCGGCGCTCCCAACTCGGGAGGTGGCGCGCGGTCAGCCCCCTGCTGGATCCAGCCGGATCTAGTGGTGGGGGTCGGCCGGCGGCGCGTGGCGGCGGTGGTGCGTGCCCGGCGGCTCCGGCGCTATGAGCTCGCCGGGCGACGCGGGTAGGGCAGCTGCCGGGCGTGGCCGTTGCTCCGGCCGTGGGCGGCGAAGTGTGGAGGTCCGGCGGTGGTGGACTCCCGGTGTCGTGGCGGCTCCATGGTGGCTTGGTAGATCTGCTTGCGGCGGCGGCCAGCTTCTCCGGCGTTAGCTTGTCTGCGATCGGACCGTTTCGGCCTTCTCTCCATCTCCTCGGTGCTCGGCGCTACTCCCTTCGAAGGGCTGGCCCTTTCCCAGCTGTGGTCCATCGCTCGTCTCATGCCCGGTGCAGCAGGACCGAGCTCGTCTCGCGCACAGTGCCGCAGGACCAAGCTCGTCTCGCGCACGGTGCAGCAAGACTGACCTCGTCCCCGCCCCACGGTGCTGCAGGGCCGATCTCGTCTCGTGCTACGGGCTGCAGGATGGGTCGATGGATGCCAGTGTTGGCCGACCTATTGGGTTTCGATGCTGGGGGTGGACCAGGGGTGCAAAGGTGGATCCTTTTCTTCTCGTCTCTTTGGTTGGGGTAGCGGCGGGTCTCGGGTGCGGTGGTGTCAAGGTCTTGGATGCCGGGGCGGCGGCCCTGGTGGCGGTGCACGATGCTCTTGGGCAGAGCCCGTGTCTTGGCGCTGTCCGGTGACCATGGCCGTGTGGGCGGCGTGGTTGCCGGGGTGTAGCGTTCGGTGGCGACGAGTGTTGGCCGGGGTGAAAACCTGCTCTATCTTCAGATGGACCGGCGACGGCGAAGCTCGTTCCCTTCTTGAAGGCGTCATCGCGACTCTCACCGCCCGTCGTGCGGCTCCGGGGGAAACTCTGATCCTCGGATCGGGCGGTGGCGACGCTTGGGTGTTGTATCCTTCCTGAAGGCACCGCCTTGGAGTCCATGGTTCGTTGTATGCGGCTTTATCTCTTCGTGGTAGTGTGCTAAGGGTGGTGTTGCTGCGCTCAGCGCTTTTGTATCCTGCCTTGGGTGTGTGTGGTGTTGGCGTGCATTTGTATCGGATGATGTTGATCTTTGCTTTATATATAAAGCGGGGTGAAAGCCTTTTTCGGTAATGTGAATATTGGATTCACCAAAGCACATCAAACATAATCTAAGAGCTTGAGGTAGAGAACAACTTGAAAAGTTGTAGGTAGGGCTCACCATTGATGTTCCACTTGAAGTAATAAGACTATAGCCTAAATAACTTTAGGTGTGTACAACTTTTTCTTTTGGAATGCAAATGTACATATTATTAGGTAGTATGGGAACACCAATTATATGACACATTCCATGGGAGTGCATTGTGTGCACACGAAAGTAAACAAATATACCACTTATAAACAAGGTGATTGCAACACAGGACACCATAAAAGGAAACTAGACACACACACAAAAACATAGTCCAAACAAGACTACTTGAGGAAGTGAGCAACTCTTGCAAAAAATTGTTAGATAACAAGGGTTGTACCTTTCTTTAGGTACTCATGTGAGAAAGAAAACAATTACCTAACTACTAGGCCTAGGAGCTGGGAGGAGCACCTGGCAGTCCTTGCATTTCTTCTTCCGCATCTTCAACAAACTTGCCTTGGGAGTCAGAAACTTTCAGCAACTTCTTCAATTCAACCAACTTTCTTGCATTTCTATCCTCTTTTCTCTTAGACCGACCTTCAGTTTCTTGTTCATTGTCATTTTCAAGTTTGAATTCATAGCTTAGTTAGACCCAAACCACTTACCCATCAACAATTTTTTTAGATCTACCCATCAAGAGTTATGCAATAGGAACAATAAAATTGTCGGTACACATTCCTTTAGTTAAAGCACACTATGCAGATGCAAGTACACATTCCTTCAATTAAAGCACACTATGAGTATGAATGTGTGAGTAAACACTCCTCGAATTAAATAGTTTTACATGTTCTTCATTTTCATTTTGGTTGATAACCACCGTAGTTCTTGAAATCCAAACCTTGTCTGGATAGTAACTAGGAATGAAAGTACTAAAGATCCAAAATAGAGGATTCTGAAAAAAAAATGGACCTTCGAAATCCAATTTTATGTGTAGCGCAAAGGAGTTGCGATTTCTTCTTATTCCTATAGAACATCTAGTAACAAGAATATGAAATCGTAAATAGCGAAAAATGCTTGTCTTGCGCGGTCTAAGTCTAAGGAAATAAAAAAATTGACTAAATATCTTAGTGCTACACAAGACACCCTTACAATTTCACCATCACCGGGGCCTCAGGAAATGACACTATGCCCCTATTGTACATCATCGCCATCGACCCCCTACATCGCCTCCTAGAGATGGTCGCCAAGATGGACCTCATAGCCCCTTTGCCAGGCAGGGAAATTAAGCTCGGGGTTAGTTTATACACCGACGACACGGTAATCTTCGCAAACCCACAACGACAGGAATAGACAACCTCATGCAAATCCTCAGGGACTTCGGTGGTGCCATGAATCTATGCATAAACCCACTAAAATCTTAATGCAAATCCTCAGGGACTAATTTCAGGCAACTCTTCTGGACTACATGGGCGCCTAGAAGGATAAAAATCTTCAGTTTGCTTCTGCACCAAAATCGCCTTTGATGGAAAGGTCGCCTGCAACGCCATGGCTGACCAAATAGCTACTTTTGCCAGCTCTGCCTCAGAAAGCTGGAGGACGCCCGCCACCTGTTCTGGTGCTGCCCCGTCTCCATGCAGCTGGTATGGTCCATGGGGGACGCATTACGGCATGGCCATCGCTCCACGATGGACAGATGCCCCAGCCCTCCACATCGACCTGCTCGGTCCAGCTAAGCCAAACCTGCTGCTTGCAGGCCAAAACAGCCTCTTGCAGAAGAGGCAGCCTCTTCCTTGACAAAAGCATGAGAAGGTGGTAAAAAGGCAGGAATCCTGTGCAGGGACCGCTAGTCACCATGGTTTGTTTCTCACAAAGAAAATGAAGAAAGTTTGAGAGAAAAAGTAGATGGTGGTCCAAATGTGTTGCCTGCGTTGGACAAGAGCAACTGTGCCAGTAGTCTCACCGTCTGTTTCCTTGCTGGAAGCACTGAGGCTACCGTATGTGATGCTTCCACTGCTCATGCCCTTAGAAGGGATGCTCCTCGCTGGGATCGGCTTCATGGCAGATGATGAGCTGTTGCACGGACATCGCTACGTCAATCGACAACAAGGTTGCACCCGAGCATAGAAGAAGAATATAAAAAATCCTTGACCATGCTGGTCCTATGAGAGATTTGGCAGGAAGCCAACAAGCGCACTTTCAAGGGAAAGATCGCCTCCGCACAAGAGATTGTCATCGCAATCAGACGATCAATGGAGCTTTGGCACCTAGCTGGAGCAAAATACATTAAGCCCCCTTTTGGGGATCCACCATGAGACATTGCTATTTGTCTTGCGTCCAATAAGGCTGTAATTTTCTTCATTTTCAGTACCTTTCCTTTTCATCCTTGATCTTAGGATCACCACCATGTCTTGTAGCCAATAGGGCTGTAGGTGGGCTATAGTTTTCTTCATTTTCAGCTCCTTTATATTTCGCCCTTGATCTTCCATTGCGTTGTGCTAAACATCAACAATCAAAGCCAACAATTTGCTGGATCTCTCTCAAAGAACTATGTCACCACGGGGCGGAGCCAGGATTTTGGTATAAGGGGGGCCAAGTCAAGTTCATTTTTTTCTGGAGCAAAAGTAAATAACTATAATCATACTATATATTGATGTGTTGCACACTAAAAAACATGCATATGATTGCATGAGTTTAAATTCGCCTCTACAATTGCCAAATAAGATGAAAAAGTTTAATAATTTCACTGCAAGAGAAGTTACCTGCTAACTCTTTTTCAACATGTAAGATCATTCAATATCGAAGTAACTCGTCTCCCATATGGCGGCGCTTAACTGATAAATAAATAGTTAGAGTGTTTAGGGGCACTTTGTCGCTGATATGGTCCCTCAGGTGTATATAGAAATTGGAGCTTCATCTTGCTTGTCCGGTGGTAGCTCCAATTTGACAATGTTTATCAGGTCTTGCAGATAACTTGGGGTTATGTTGTTTTCTTATTCTACAACTTTTACCATGTCCGGCATATTCTTATTATGAGTGTCAATTCGACTGGGATTTGTAACTTGCGCATCAGCATCATTAACAATTCAGTAGGTTGAGAACTTGAAGAATCCGGCTTAAAAAGAATTAATCATAGAGGCATTTCGTGGCGCTTTTATCTTCGTATCTGTCGAATTGCAGTCTCACAATTAGCTGTTCGACATAGGAAAAATTTGCATCACAAATAGGAACTCATATAAGATAATTCGCATCATGATCACCATTATTTCAAGGATAATACAAGATAGGATCGTACCATCACAAATCACACAACCGAAACAAGTAAACAACAAAAAGCTGATGTATAATTTGAACAACGATACAAGACGAGAATTGAGATTACTAGATGGTGTGATGTAGTGATGTGTTAAACCATGTGTCCTTGGCTAGTTCCCGTTGGTTGGATCCGGAAGATTTGGCAATTGAAGAAGGTTGCGTCGCGCCATTGCCGTAAGAATAGGATCGATAGCAGCAGCAGGCTGGGAGAGCAGAGGCGGCCGGGCGGCCTAGGGCACGGAACGGCTGCGGATAATTTTCTGCATACTAATCACAGGAGAACACAACGCCCAGGAGGAGACTTGAGCCAATAGCCCAACCTGACTGCTAGTGGGCTTCACATGGGCCTTATTCCCTTTTCTAAACTTAACGCTAAGATAGGGGGGCCAAGTATAAATATACGTGGGATTACATGCTTTCATATTGCTAATTAGACAGCATCGCTCGGTCATTAGGGGGGCCAGGCCCCTGCTCGCCCCCCCTTGTCTCTGACACCACCCGTCAAAGATTAAAAACCTCACACCATAGCCGGCCATTCAAGGTCTTCTTACTTCAACAGAGAATAACATACACTATCTTTCACGAGGCAACCTACTACATATCCATGTCAATATATATATATATACTAGCAAATATGCCCGTGCGTTGCAACGGGAGACAAAAAATTATGGCTCACCAAATAAATATGACTCAATATCCTGATGTATGAGCATACTCTATTTTAACATAGTGGCTCACCATGTTGCCATTTATTTTATTTTTCTCACCCTAGCCGATGATGGTCGCGATGTCCACGTGATCACAATGCATTCCGTTGTAAATCACAAGGCTATGAAATTTCCAGTGCATGCCACACTTATCATTATGTTGCACAAGGGAACGTCTAAAACTTTAAAAACAAATCTCATTGACCACGAACTACTCCCAACGCCAAAATATATAAAGACTTTCGAAAAACTAATCAAATCCTGGACATAAAATACTTTTGAATCAGTGAACACTTTTCGAATCGACAATTTTGTTTTGAAATTTTTGATTTTCTCAAAAAAATCATGAACATTAGTTTTGTTTACATTTTTTTTAAATGTATGAACCGGTTTCGAATTCATTAACATTTTTTGACTAAACAAACATTTTTCCAATCGACGAACCTTTTTAAAAAAATTGGGGAACACATTTTTATTTTTATTTTTGTGAATGGATATTTTTTTCAGATTCCCGAATATGTTTTGATTACACGATCATTTTTTCAAAATCATGAACATGATTTTATTTCCCGACCATTTTTTCCAAAAATTGTGATTTTTTATAATTTTATGAACAGTTTTGCAAAAACACCAACATTTTTTGAATCTGCAAAACTTTTATGATTTTCTAACATTTTTGAATTCACGTATATTTTTATGATTTCTCAAACATTTTTTTGAAAAGTTGCAACTTTTAGAATATTAAAATCCCGAATTAATTTAAATAAGAAATAAGAAATCATGAACATTAGTTTTGTTTACATTTTTTTAAATGTATGAACCAGTTTCGAATTCATTAACATTTTTTGACTCAACAAACATTTGTTCAATCGACGAACTTTTAAAAAAAATTGGGGAACAAATTTTTATTTTTATTTTTGTGAATGGACATTTTTTTCAGATTCCCGAATATGTTTTGAATACATGATCATTTTTTCAAAATCATGAACATGATTTTATTTCCCAACCATTTTTTCAAAAAATTGTGATTTTTTATAATTTTGTGAACAGTTTTGCAAAAACATCAACAATTTTTGAATCTGCAAATTTTTTATGGTTTTCTAAACATTTGAATCTGCAAAATTTTGTTTTGAATTCACATATTTTTTTATGATTTCTCAAACATTTTTTTTGAAAACTTGCAAATTTTAGATTATTAAAATCCCGAAATAATTTAAATAACAAATAAGAAAAAAACAAAATGAGAAAAGAAAAGATAAAAATAAAAAATAAAAAAAGACATTTGAATCTGCAAAATTTTGTTTTGAATTCACATATATTTTTATGATTTCTCAAACATTTTTTTTGAAAACTTGCAACTTTTAGATTATTAAAATCCCGAAATAATTTAAATAACAAATAAGAAAAAAACAAAATGAGAAAAGAAAAGATAAAAAAAATAAAAAAAGACATTTGAATCTGCAAAATTTTGTTTTGAATTCACATATATTTTTATGATTTCTCAAACATTTTTTTTGAAAACTTGCAACTTTTAGATTATTAAAATCCCGAAATAATTTAAATAACAAATAAGAAAAAAACAAAATGAGAAAAGAAAAGATAAAAATAAAAAATAAAAAAAACAGGAGAGTTAGCCCTGCACATGGGCCGGCCCATGAAATGGGTAGGGACATGCGTGAGAAAGGAAAGATAAATACTGTGAAAGCTGGGATTCGAACCCAGGTCTCGGCGCAACAGGAGCGATCAGCCAACCACTCTGCCGCTTATCGTTTCATGAATTATTCTCGTCGCGCAGCTATATGACAACGAAGGAGACGGTGATTTTTGGTCCGAAAAGTTGAATTATTTTCCCACTTATGGGTGGCATTGGTGGGTAATTTTTATCAACTTAGAGGGTAATTTTAATGACAGACGACCAGAAGCCCGCTTTATTAGTAGGTAAAGAGTAAAGATAAAGAAAGATAAAGATAAAGATAAAGATAAAGATAAAGATAAAGATAAAGAGGTAAAGATATATACTACATATCCATGGAGTCAGTACAACATAGTAGCAACAACGTTTCTCAAAAAGGGATTGCGCATCTGAATCCTTGAGTCTGTTCTCATGTCAGCATGTCACATGGAGTAGTACACATTATGCTTCTGAGTCCTTGAAACTACATACTCCCTCCGTCCGGAATTACTTGTCATCAAAATGGATGAAAATGGATGTATCTAGAACTAAAATACATCTAGATACATCCATTTCAATGACAAGTATTTCCGGACAGAGGGAGTAGATGGATGATACGAAGAACACTGTCATAGGCGCATCAGTAGAGATAACACACATCAGCAATTTCTATCTTCAGGTCCAAACACGAATGGTCCCATCGACAGATGACGTCAACATGCAGGTCTTTGTTGGGTGATAAGTGACGCTGGTAACCTGCCAAAAGAAAGAGTAGCATAAGAAAAAATTGTGAAGAAGAAAATTCAAACTAAAGTAGGAAACAATACTTAACCAATAATAACAAAACAAAGAAGCATAAGATGCAATTCTGACAAGGAAATAATACCACAGAGCTATGTGCTCGGAAAGTCGCAACAATAGGTGCATCCACTAACTCCCAGAAGAAAACAAACCCGTCCTCGGATCCGCCGATAACAAATGCATCATCATTGGTCAGGCAGCAATCCATCTTGAAGGACTGGAAATTGTAAGGACAAAAAAACTGAGACAGTGTTTCTTTTCTGCAATATTGAAGTAACCAATGCAATCATAACAGGTGATACCTTGCATATATGGCCCTTGTACTCTTGTAACATTTCCCCAGAGTTCCTAATAAATAACAAAAGGCAGTAGGTTTGATTACTACCAAAAGTCATGCATGCTTAAGGCAACAGTGCAGTGAGATTCCTCTATTTGGAACTTGGTCAATGAGACCCCCTCCACAACAAAATGGTGCTACATTTCATCATATTTCATATGGAAAGATTAAATGGCTGTATTTCATGCAAACATGTACTTCCATGTACAACAGAGATTTGCGATCCCTCGTCAATCTTAAGACTTGCTAGGAAACAAAACAAAAACTCTGTATATGACCCTAATCTCGTCGCTTGCCGTTTCTCCCAAAAACAGAAATAATGCAGATACCAAAAGCACAAGAAAGTCATTCAATGTCGGACATTATTTCAAGGTTCAAGCTATGGCTCCCACCACCACCAAAAAAAAAACGCTCATGCACAACTATACCTCATTAATTCCTCCATTCCAAATTAATTGAAGTTCTAGCTTTGTCCTATTTCAAACTTCTCAATATTTGACCAAGTCCATAGAAAATTGTGATAATATCTACAACGTCAAATAAACGTAGTATGAAAAATATATTTTATGATGAATCTAAGGAAACTACTTCCTCCGTCCAATAATATAAGATCGTTTTGCAAGCTAAAACTGCTTGCAAAACGATCTTATATTATGGGACGGAGGGAGTAATTAGATGTTGTAGATGTTGATATATTTTTCAAGTAGAACTTCCATTAATTTGGAGCGGGGGAAGTACGTTCAATTAGGACATCTGTCTCCATGAACAAGGAAAAACTGGCCGTTTGACCGGCTAACTTCCAAGAAGGCACTGTAATTTCTCAAACTATTGTTTGAGACACTTGAAGATGAAACAGCAGGTTCAAATCCGAAGAATCTCCAAAGCACGAACAAGAGTTGACCACAGCTGCCATTTGAAGATGAAACTCTTTGGTTGGACAGATTTAGACAGCAAGAGCTCTGATGGCAAGATAAAGAAGACCCCATGTGTCGTAAAGGAAATAGATCGGTAGCTATCCAGTCAAGTAAAGTGAAGTGAAGGACTGGACTCTGTTTGTAGTTCATGTGTGACAAAAATTCCTATGATAAGGAACTGAAAGTACATGTTACATAACTACTGGCCATGTCATAATTCCAAGGAAAACTAATTGAAGGGTCTGATTTCATCATTCTACAAAGGATAGGGGGTCTAACTGCTTCAAATTTCAAATAGCCCCTAATTGCTCCTGAGTGCTAAATAGAGGGGGCGCCCTAGCAACTTTTTGTCAAGTTGAGATTGTCAGCTTTTGAAGAGTACTTACTTGTCAAGAAGCCTCACGGTAGAATCCAAACAGTTAGCCAAGAGGCAATTGCGGTCATTCGACAAAGATATACAGTTGACAGGATGACCCAGGTTATCGACAGTCTCCCTGTTAAGAATGAGATAGAAATAGATCATTAAACAATGTAGAACCAGTCAAGGAATTGATTAGGATTCGAACAACACTTCCTTGTTTAATAAAAGAGAAGACTGAAATTTTCATTTAGAAAATATAGCAAATCAGTTGAGACTTGAGTACGGAACAAGGTATGCACTTACCTGCCCATGCGAATATCAAATGTTCGGACAGTACCATCAACACTGCCAGCAATTATTTCGGTGTTGGTTACATTAACTGACATTACACTGTCTTGAAAAGTATCAATTGTCTGCACTAGGAGATAAAATTCATGACATAACCAAGTATATGAGAAAAAAAAACTATGACTATGATTGACGAATCCATATGTTTTTTAACAATAAAAATAAATACCTGAATCGGATCACTGCTCTGTGACCTGCAGTCAAATGCACGCACCGAAAGATCATAACCAGCTGACAGTACAACAGTGTTGTGCTCATTAAACTTCACTGAATTGACCTAAAGGAAGCAGAATGGAGAAATCTCAGCAAAAATGGAGAATCATCAAGATTCAAACATCTGTCATAAACCTGCTCTTTTGTCAGCTTTTGGGTATTCCTGATGGGCCTAATAATAATGACACTGTCGATGTATGGTAATGCATGTAAATTGAACAACAGCATAACACCACAAGAGTGCCATTACAGAAGTATGGTATTGGTGCACTGATTTGGACATGGTATTTGAGTTCTAAAAACAGTAGTAATACCACGACGTGCAGAATTCAGCATTTTACAGCTTGATTGTAGAGTACTTGCCCTATGAGGTTCTCCGTTACAGTAGCAATCGTAAAATGAACAGAGGTGAAGACGCCCTCCAGGGTACAACGAATAGTTCCCAACATCATAGTGAAACTACAGGATTCACATTGTTGAATTATGTTGAGTATCGTGATTAGTTAGGAAACATAGGATAGCGTAGGGTTTATTTCTACCTTTCTTGTACTCCAAGTTGATCATGCACTCCTATATATATACCCACAAGGCTCAAGCAATACAACAATATTCCACCAATCCCCTCTCTATTTCTTCTACAAATTACAGTGGTCTGCACAACGCTGTTTCAATTACAATCACAAACAACTAAATACAGTAGTTTTTACTATAACATTGCTACTACTTCACACAAGATACAGAGCTAAAACCATTAAAGTAACACTGGCATAGAAATAATTATAAAGCTTTCCAGCAGCTTGCTCCTATGACACCGAATTTGCTTAATTTATAGTATAAGTGAAAACTGAAAACAACAAGCCCTCAATAGCAGCACTAAGCGAGGGCATCAGTACCGCATTACGATATCCCAATCAATCGATGGCTGATACATTACCTCGCTGTTGTGGCCGCGGAACTTGCGGATGACTTTGCCGGAGGCAACATCCCAGTAGAAGATCTGCTTGTCCCCGCCGCACGACACCAGCTTGGCGTTGTCCCTGCGAACCGAGTCGCCGTTAAATTCCCCGCCCCCAAATCAGATGGGAAGAAGGGTTGAGAGCGAGGGTGCGTACGAGGACGCGTTCACGTCGCGAACCTCGCGACCGTGGGATTTATAGGTCTTGACGTGGGCGCCGGTGTGGGGGTTCCAGAGGCGGACGGTGCGGTCCTTGCCGCAGCTCAGGCAGTACTTGCCGTCGTGGTTGAAGCGAACGGCGAGCACCGCGCCCTCGTGCCCCGACAGCGTCCGCGACTCCGTCCGCGGCAGCTGCTGCGCCGCCGACGACATCTCCTTTGTCCTACCACGGGCGGACGGCTCCGGCGTTGGGCTTTGGAGGGTCAGAGCAGGTAAATCGAGACCTCCTTTTTTTTGGAGAGAGAGAGAGAGACCTCCTAGTTGACGCTTGAGGCGACGCTGAAGCGAGCGCAATGGGCCAGCTCAATAAGCGTGCTAACCTTTGTTTCTGTAGCCATGTACTCCCTTCGTCCGAAATTACTTGTCACAAAAATGAATGTATTTAAAATTAAAATACATCTAGATATATTTATTTTTTGGACGAGTAATTCTGAATGGAGGGAGTAGCTCTTTGTAGCGGCTTTTTCGGTCTGGTTTTCAGATTTCCATACGAAATTTTAAATACACAAAAATAAAATTTTGTTTTAAATTTTTTCACGTGTATTAAAAAATATTCAGCACATATGTAAATATTTTTCACTATATATTAAAATTTTATTGTATTTAAAAATTGTTCACTATATATTTAAAAAGTTTGCCATATATTAAAAAACAGTCATCATGTTTAATAAAAATTGATCGCCATGTATTGTTTCTTCATGTTTAAAAATTTATCTGCCATGCATTAAAAAATTGTTCGGCGTGTACTGAAAACATGTTAGCTGTGTATTAAAATAATGTTTGCCATGTTAAAAAAATATTCACATGTATTAAAAAAGATAAAAGAAAAACAGAAAAACTAGAAGAAGCAAAAAGGTAAACCATAAAAAAGCTGGAAAAAAACCACAACCGAAAAACCAAGGAATCCTGCAACAGCACAACAAACAAAAGAACAAACAAACAAAACAAAAGACCAGGACAAGAAAACTGGAGAAAAACCCGTTGTAGCAGTGCAACGAACGAAACAAAGGAAAAAAAGGTGGAACAAAAACAACAACGAGAAAAGAAAACGATTCAACAGTATAGCAAACGAAACAACGTAGCGAACGCTGAAGTGGGCTGGCCAAATTTGCCTTGTAACAGGGCGTTATCCCCTACATATGTCGCTTGCGGCGCACAAGGGAGCACGTAACTGGACGGTGACCAGGTGAAGCAAAGCTTAATGTAGATGGGATTGTGGCAGCGTATACGAGTTGGGGTGTGGCTGGAGTGGTCTGCTATGATGAAAATGAAACATTCATTGGGGCATCTGTATTTGTCTTCGAGGGCATGGAGGCGTATACATGCAAAAAAACTTTTACACCGGGAGCCGATCTGGGCCTGGCTAAGATCTGCATTGCTTCAGATTGCCTAAAATTAGTTATGGATTTGAACATGAAAAACGGCACAAGTGGTTATTGGGGTTATTGAGATTGTTGCATTATCCTTCGCCGGATCAATGCTTGAAAGCTTTAGCTTTTGGCATGTGAAATATGCTATGAAGAACGCACATCAAATGAGGAGGCACCCTAATTTAGCCAGAATGGCGACTTCTTCAAGGTTGCTTGGTATATTTGGTTATCCAATCCCCCCCCCCCCCCCCACCACCAATGTGTGTATCACTATGAACACTATGATTGAATCATTGAATAAAAGTGTGACGTTGTACTAAAAAAACATATGCCGGTTTCTGTCATGTTCATCAGTATTCTACTGGTTTCAATTTTCACTTTTGTCTATTTTTATTTTATTTCCTTTTGGTTTGTTTTTGTGTCTTTACTTATTTTTATTTCTTTTTTATTTGTCATATTTTCCCCACGTTTCTAACAGATAAACACTTTTTTAGACATGGTAGCACAATTAGTCACCTGACATGGATCGTGGTCTAACAATATGATTTGTGCTGCATGAATGTGTCGTGTAATCATGTTTAGTTGAGTTGAGCATGCTGGCTTGCTTTTCTTATCTTTTTTTCTCATTTGAATGTTTTTTAGACGGGGGCAAAAATTTGCCTCGTATATTAATCAAGAGAGAAGGAGAGTTTGTGTTAAGAAATTACACCCCTTAATACAACAAATGGATTATTCCTCGCATGATTGTCCCAGTTTCCTAGCACCTGAGGCCACCCAAAGCGAGGCTTCCTTCTTAATGTTGTCGAGTAGGATCGACAACGGCGCACCTTTGTTTCGAAAGACAATCGTGTTCCTCTCATTCAAAATGGACAATGAGATGAGCGTGCTTAGGGAGGCCATAGCTTTCCTATTTGAATGTTTTAAGACTGCATAGTAATGACGTGTTTGGTTGCTCGTATACACCCCAACCAGGTCCATCTAGAAAGAAAATGCCCGTTTGGTTGCCGGCATTCACTGTTTGGCCTGCATAGCATGGAAGTTAAAGCACCTTCGGGCCAGGCCCGTTGCGAATGGTCAAGTCGGTAGTTTTTCCACGGCCAGGGCCATAGGATGCACGTGGGCGGCGGTGGCTGCAAGCGAGGTGCCACGCTCAAGATGTCGCTTTGTTTCCCAAAGCACCGACATAATTACCCTCACCTTTCCTCACTGCTCTCTTCTCCTCTCCCCACTCTCACACCGGCAGCAAGGATCAGCGAAGCGAAGAACAACAAGGCGAGCACCAGCATTGTTCACCGGCAGCACTTCGACAATGGCGGTAAGCCCTATGTTTCACTTCCTCGCTCTTGATTTTCTGCATTCGATTCACATATTAGATTTGATTTCGGATTCGATTCGCGTGCTAAGGGTACGATTGATTGTGGGGATTTGATAGGATTGATCAACACATCTTGATTTAGGAGTAGTGATGGATTGTAGGGTTCGATCTAGATTGAGTACAAGGGGATTGGGGAATGGGGGTAAATCAAACTTGCACACAATACCGCTAAATCCTAGCCATGGGGACCCTGGAGGCGCTTGGAGCGGCAGGGGCCCTTGGCCTTATAGTTGTCCACCTCTGGCTTGACCTAGAGTGCACCATCTCCTCATCCTTGCCGTCATCCAAAACGATTAGCATACTACGGTACGGTGGCATGGATCCAGCACCTCTATCACCACCTCCACCACTTCTTCGTCCTCGTCCGACTCTAGAACGATGACGGTCGGCGCCACAGTGGCGGCCAGTTGATCTTGACGAGCCCCGTACCGCATGTACTTGGCCCATCTGTCTCTCTGACCAGCATCGCCGGACTCGGCCTCATCCATCGCACAACGCAGTATGTCCACGGGCATAGCACCTTTGACTAGGTCAGGAATCAATGTCTTCAACTCCTCCTCCGCCGCCTTTGCCACCACAACGTCTACTAAAGAAAATATGCCCTAGAGGCAATAATAAAGTTGTTATTTATGTTTCCTTATATCATGATAAATGTTTATTATTCATGCTAGAATTGTATTAACCGAAAACTTAGTACATGTGTGAATACATAGACAAAACAGAGTGTCCCTAGTATGCCTCCACTTGACTAGCTCGTTAATCAAAGATGGTTAAGTTTCCTGACCATAGACATGTGTTGTCATTTGATGAACGGGATCACATCATTAGGAGAATGATGTGATGGAAAAGACCCATTCCATTAGCTTAGCACTTGATCGTTTAGTTTGTTGCTATTGCTTTCTTCATAACTTAATACATGTCCCTATGACTATGAGATTATGCAACTCCCGAATACCGGAGGAACACTTTGTGTGCTACCAAACATCACAACGTAACTGGGTGATTATAAAGGTGCTCTACAGGTGTCTCCGATGGTGTTTGTTGAGTTGGCATAGATCGAGATTAGGATTTGTCACTCCGTGTATCAGAGAGGTATCTCTGGGCCCTCTCGGTAATGATCATCACTATAAGCCTTGCAAGCAATGTGACTAATGATTTAGTTACGGGATGATGCATTACGGAACGAGTAAAGAGACTTGCCGGTAACGAGATTGAACTAGGTATGAGGATACCGACGATCGAATCTCGGGCAAGTAACATACCGATGACAAAGGGAACAATGTATGTTGTTATGCGGTTCGACCGATAAAGATCTTCGTAGAATATGTAGGAGCCAATATGGGCATCCAGGTTCCGCTTTTGGTTATTGACCAGAGAGGTGTCTCGGTCATGTCTACATAGTTCTCGAACCCGTAGGGTCCGCACGCTTAACGTTCGTTGACGATATAGTATTATATGAGTTATGTATGTTGGTGACCGAATATTGTTCGGAGTCCCGGATGAGATCTCGGACATGACGAGGAACTCCAAAATGGTACGGAGGTAAAGATTGATATATAGGATAGTAGTGTTTGATCTCCGGAAGGGTTCCGAAATTCACCAGAAGGGGTTCTGGATGTCTCCCGAAATTTTGGGTATGAGAACACTTTATTTAGGCCAAAGGGGAAAGCCCACGAGGCTTTTGGAAAGTGCAAAAGGAAGTTTTGTAGAGACCAGAGGCTAGATGCCAGGAACCCTGGCGTCTAGGGGGTAGACGCCAGGAACCCTAGCGTCTAGTCCTGGAGTCCGAGAAGGACTCTTCCTTTCGGGCAAAACCGACTTTGAGGAGGCTTTTACTCCAAGTTTCGACCCCAGGGCTCAACATATAAATAGAGGGGTAGGGCTAGCACCCAAGAGAGATCAAGAAACACCAAGCCGTGTGCTGGCAACCCCGTCCCCTCTAGTTTATCCTCCGTCATAGTTTTCGTAGTGCTTAGGCGAAGCCCTGCGGAGATTGTTCTTCACCAACACCGTCACCACGCTGTCGTGCTGCCAGACTCATCTACTACTTCGCCCCTCTTGCTGGATCAAGAAGGCGAGGACGTCATCGAGCTGAACGTGTGCTGAATGCGGAGGCGCCGTACGTTCGGTACTTGATCGGGACGGATCATGAAGGTGTACGACTACATCAACCGCGTTGATAAACGCTTCCGCTTACGGTCTACGAGGGTACGTAGACAACACTCTCCCCTCTCGTTGCTATGTATCACCATGATCTTGCGTGTGCGTAGGAAATTTTTGAAATTACTACGTTCCCCAACATCTACCTCCTTAGGCATGTCCTCGATGCTGGTGAAGTTAGAGCACACTTTCTTGGTGTTTTCAAACTTGGTGCGGTCAGTGAGCGAGCAACCAATGAAGAAAGCCCTCCATCCAATGCCTCGGGGGAAGGGGTTCATGGCGATGGAGTGGTGGTGAAACAAAGATGTTGAAGAGGAGTGACAGTGAGAGATAGAGAGGGTTAATTGAGTGCGGTGGTGGGTAAGTAGGTGGCCCTTGGGTGGGTAAATATAGGGGTGTTGCACGATTTGAATGAATGTTTGTCATCCTTTGAACTTCGTGTTGTTTATAACGTAGATCTAGACGAGGAACACTAAGGGCAAGGAGGTGGTACCGCCCGAAGACAAGGGCAAGGAAGTGGTACTGGTCTTAGACAAGAGCAAGGAGGTGGTGCCGCCCTTAGATGACGAGGTGGCAGTGGAGGAGCCGCCCAGCGGAAAGTGGAGGAACTATGGACATTACCATGAGGAGGTAGACCACCCCACTTCTGCAAGGTGATCCTTGCCCCAAAGCTGGAGTGCCTGTCGATGCCTCTATAGTTCACGAAGCACTTCCCCGCCGTCCCTCAGGAGTTCAAGCTCAAGACAAACACCGGCTGTGCATGGAGGGTGATGGTTTGACCGATGAACGGCAGGGTCACCCTTGAATAGGGTTGGGCTCCCTTTGCTGTTGTTCACGAGATCAGGATCGGCTACATAGTCACCTTCAAGCTGTTGACTACCGGCACCCTGAAGGTGATAGTCTTCGACGACGATGGAGTTGAGGTGGTGACCAAGTGCAAGAAGCATGACGACGCCTTCACTGTCAATGTCTAGAGCACTCACTGTTGCCTGATTGCTTCATACTAAGAGTTAAACTGGTTCTTGTTTGTTTTAAGACTATGTCATGCTTGTTTAAGATTCGTACTAAGCTAAACTGGTTCCCATGCTGTCTATTTTGGTTGTGTCATGTCTGCTAGTGTGTTGGTAACCTCACAACCTCACCTCCATGAGGAGGTTACCAGGCAACATATGTTGCATGTAACCAAACAGCTTAACTTGTGTTTACGCTGAAAGATCGTGGATGTCGCCTAGAGGGGGGGGGTGAATAGGCATTTTAAAATAATTACGGTTTAGGCTTGAACAAATATGGAATAAACCTAGCGGTTAATTTGTCAAGCACAAAACCTACAACAACTAGGCTCACCTATGTGCACCAACAACTTATGCTAAGCAAGATAGACTACTAGGTGATAGCAAGATATATGATAAGAAACAATATGGCTATCACAAAGTAAAGTGCATAAGTAAAGAGCTCGGGTAAGAGATAACCGAGGCACGCGGAGACGACGATGTATCCCGAAGTTCACACCCTTGCAGATGCTAATCTCCGTTTGGAGCGGTGTGGAGGCACAATGCTCCACAAGAAGCCACTAGGGCCATCGTAATCTCCTCACGCCCTCGCACAATGCAAGATGCCGTGATTCCACTAAGGGACCCTTGAGGGCGGTCACCGAACCCGTACAAATGGCAACCCTTGGGGGCGGTCACCGAATCCGTACACTTTGGCAACCCTTGGGGGCGGTCACCGGTACCCGTCAAATTGCTCGGGGCGATCTCCACAACCTAATTGGAGACCCCGACGCTTGCCCGGAGCTTTACACCACAATGATTGAGCTCCGAACACCACCAACCGTCTAGGACGCCAAGGCACCCAAGAGGAACAAGCTTCTCAAATTTCACTTCCACGTATCACCGTGGAGAACTCAAACCGATGCACCAAATGCAATGGCAAGGGCACACGGAGTGCCCAAGTCCTTCTCTCCCAATCCCACCAAAGCAACTAATGCTAGGGAAGAAAATGAGAGGAAGAACGAAAGAAGAACACGAAGAACTCCAAGATCTAGGTCCAAGGGGTTCCCCTCACTTAGAGGAGAAAGTGATAGGTGGAAACGTGGATCTAGATCTCCTCTCTCTTTTCCCTCAAAAACTAGCAAGAATCATTAGAGGGATTGAGAGTTAGCAAGCTCGAAGAAGGTCAACAATGGGGGAAGAACACGAGCTAAAAGGATAAGGTTCATTGGGGAAGAAGACCCCCTTTTATAGGTGGGAAAAAATCCAACCGTTATGCTCACAGCCCGCACAGAGCGGTAGTACCGCTCTAGGGCGGAAGTACCCCTTTGAAAAACAACAGCGAGTAGGCAAAAGGCCAGAAGAACAGCCGGAGCGGTACTACCGCTCGTCCTCACGGTACTACCGCAAATGGTAGCGGTACTACTGCTTGCGAGTTGTACTAAAAAATACATCCGGGCCTACCACCGCAAGACTTGGGACGAGTTTTTGGTCCGGAGCGGTACTACCACTGTAGGAGCTGCGGTAGTACTGCTGTGGAGCGGTAGTAAAAAAATACATCCGCTCCAATTCGCGGTAGTACCGCTGCAGCCTTTTCAGAACACCAAAACTGCCACAACCTTTGCAAACGGACTCCGAATTCGATGAAACCAAGTTTGTTGGAAAGCTAGCGACAAGGGCTAACACAATCTTCAAAGAAATATCAATAAGAAGTAAATGAGAAAAGGCCCATAAGAAAATGGTGAGAACCCTTCCTCCGAAAAGACCGGTAAAACCTCCAACACCGAAAACATCATAGAAGACGCATGCGAACTCCGTTTTTGATGAAACCAAGTTTGTCATCAATATGACCATAAGCTCTAAGACTCACAAAGAGAACCAAACAAGAACCAAGAAACATGATGCAAGGATGCAATGATTTGAGCTCTCGACGAACGATACGATCAAGCTACTCACTTGAGATCCCCCCTTGATAGTACGGCTATCGATCCTATAACCCGGTCTCCCAACTACCACCATGAGACCGGTAAAATAGAAAACCTATCAAGGGCAAACCTTTGCCTTGCACATGATCCACTTGAGTTAGATGATGACGATCTTGTCCTCCTCAAGATGGACCATCTTTCTTGATTGCGTTGGGTCGATGAAGACTAGATGATTGCTCCCCCATACTTCACTATGGGTGAGCCACTCTTCGGCACATCTTCACAAGTCCATTGACACCACAATGGATGGCAAGCTTCAAGAACTTGATCTCTTCGTGATTCTCCACTTGAAATTGCACACGGCAATCTTGATGACGATCACCACTTGATGTCATCCTTCCCATGGGTTGTATGATATCATCCTCTTGACGCAAGCCCATGGACACGTACCTAACCCCACATAGACTCTCACATAGACCATGGGTTAGTACACAAAGTGCAATGGACAATGCTTACCATACCATGGGATCACTTGATTCCTCTCGGTACATCTTCTACTCTTTGTGAGTTGATCAACTTGATTCACTCTTGACTTAGTCTTGATCAACCTTGAATCTTTCCAACTCTCTTCGTTTGGATGATGTCTTGAAGGTAAACATGAATGATCACACAATCTTCTTCTTCAAGACATGCTTGCAATAAGATCAACTCTCAAATGACCAATCTTTGGATAATTCCTTGAATAGCACCTTGGTCGACACAAACTCTCCTTGAAATCAACACATGTACTCCAAGAAAAGCCTATGGACAAAACCTTCAAATATAACTCAAGGAAACCATTAGTCCATAGAGATTGTCATCAATTACCAAAACCAAACATGGGGGCACCGCATGGTCTTTCAATCTCCCCCATTTTGGTAATTGATGACAATCACTTTCATGAGAGTTTATACAAGGAATTATGCATCACCAAGCAATGCAACAACCAATAATGCATGTGTATGAGATGCAAATGCTTAGGAACAAAACCAAAGCAAGGAGAAAACTCTGAAGACTTCTCCACAAAACTCTCTGAAACTTCTCCCCCATTGGCATCGATTGCCAAAATGGGCGAAAAACATAGAAGGCCAATATAAATTGTGTTCCTCCATAAATTGTGTATTTCTCAACAAGAGAGTGGAATGCAATACACATATCCAGCGGTAATACTTGGAGGAAGACCAACTATATTGAGGCACCAAGATTGCTAAAGGAATGATATGCCACAAGGACATAACAAAGAGAGAAACAAGCAATCAAGCAATCAAAAGATACCAATTGAAGCAAGCTATCAAAAGATACCAATTGAACCAACTAGGCCAAAGATCCTACGAGCTACATGAATAAAAGATATTATGATATGAGCAAAGGAGTGTTCTAAAGAAAATAGAGAGGCTCCCCATGATTTGTGCACACATAAGAATATTTGAATTTGGAAACAAAGTGCACAAAATAGGATCATAGCTCCCCCAAAATCAATAGAAACTTACAACAAGTGCAAGTGAGCATATAGGAAACTAAGCCTAGTACATGTAACAAACACATGGTAGAGCAATAGGTGAAAGAGGCAACTTAAGAATGGGCTTAACCAAAATGATGTGTGTGAGTCAAGGCAATGCACTTGAGAAGACTAATGTATGGATGAGCATTAAGCATCAATAGAGTCTTGAAAGAATGAGGCAACACAGTGCAAGGCCTATCATTCCCACACACAACAAGCAAATGGGTTCACAAGCTTACTAATAAGCATATAGAGAACCTATGCTTGTGACAACCCGTGGCGAAGATAGAAGATGAAAGCCTCATCAAGACGAGGGATACCAATTAAGATGGAAAAAGCCTCGTAGAGATAAGCATGAGGAAAATAATCTTCACCACACAAGAGTGCATTAAGATGCAATGAGATATGATACGCACTCAAGGCAAAAGCCTTCACGGAGCCACCAAAGAAATAACATAAGAAAGACAAGGTGGGCGTGAAAGAAAGGATATCATCTAGAGATGTAATTTCTCTCAAGTGTATATGGTTCTAGGTAGACTAGATCATGATGATATATATCTACAAAGAAGGATGTACACCCGAAATAGTTACAACACGAAGGAACAAGATATCCAAAAGGAAGTCATACATATACCAATAAGATATTTGCTTGGAAGCATAGCACATGGCTAGATATGGTCTTAGAGTATATAAATGAATTCCTACCACACACCCATCAAAGACATCACAACTAGCAACGAGACATCATTGTTGGGATGCTTTGAGAAAGGAAACAAGTATCACAAGAAAGAATGGATAACATGCCATGATACAACCTACACAAGGTTGATGCAAGAAATGTGTGCATGAAGTATATGAAGATACTTGTTACCGAGATAACATTGGAAGGATGTAGTAGATACCAATTAAAGGTAGATAGTAGTTCATTAATCATCATAGCTTGACTCCAATAAGCACATGGTGACACCACCTTCCTTGTGAGTGAGCCGAGCATCCAATGCATCTCCACTTGTTCCTAGAACAACAACACAAACAAAATGGTACCCAAACTCATTGGGACCAAAGAGTTAGAGAACCAACAACACATAGGACAAACTCCACATAAATATGTGCATATAGATATGAAAATGAATTTCATGCACATCTCATCCAATTTGAGACTTGGTGGAGTTCCCCCTATATATTGGGTCAAAGAAAGAAAGCATGCCAAAGAAACTACAAGAAGTAAATATGCATGCTCAAGACTTTCAAGAACCGAGACCAAAAGACAAAGAAATACCAAGCGAAGAAAAGATACCAAATGAATAAATCATCACTTGGAGGATATCCATAAAAGATACATCAAGGAATGAGATATCCATTGATACACTCAAAAAGAAAGATGTCAAACTCCCAAAAGAGAGAATGGTTCCAAACAAACCAAGCCCTCTACAAAGTTTCATGATGGCACAAAGCACCAAAAAGAAACGGCTTGCCTTCCACAAACACACACTTGATAAGGATCACAAGATGAGTGTTTTATAGAGAATAGGATAGCTCCCCCAAGACTAGTGCATTATAGAGAATTTGCATTTGAATACAAAATGCACGAGGTGGGATCACCACTTTCACTATATCTAGAAAACACTAGACAAGGTCAAGAAATTAACAAGATCCACAAGTGGTATGGAATACAATGGGAGTTGACACAATCCTAGGCAAGAGATAAAGCAAATAAAAGCAAAGGCCAATGTAAAGATGATCAATAATTTCTACCACACATAAGTGAGTACCAATTGTCAAAAGACAAGAAGTATTTGGAAATAATTCCCGGTGGTAGATAACAAGGATATCCGACATCATCTTCACATCAAACAAAAGCAAATTGCAACTTGTAGAGCTAACATGCCACCTAGGAACAAGATAATTTACAATATCAATTCTAGGTGACAATATCTCAAATGTACACATTTTCTAGGCTAGTAATATACACATAGCATATTACTCCCCCATAATGTGATACCAATTAAAGATAAACAAGAGGCAAAATAATGATCCAACACGAGATAATTAATGGACAATATAGAATTTGAATTTCTCATGAGAAGACATACCACATAATGACTAGATAATCTTGAAATATCAATACTAGATGGTATTACTCATGTACACACATATATAGGATTGTGAGGTGCACAAAGCACATCACTCCCCCATAATGGGATATTCCATTAATTTCTCACAAGAGCCAACTAAGAAAAGAACAAGATGCAAAAGGCTCAATGCATGACACACACGTACATGATGTGCAAACCAACACACACATACTTGATTGCACAAGATAATCACGTTGGAAGCACAACATATACAAACACATGCAAGGAACAAAACCAAACATGCAAAGGGGTAAGTAACTATCAATGTAAACACTTTAAGCACAAGTTACTGCATGGAGAAACATTGGATATAAGATAGAAACTTGATAATTCGAATAACTTGGCTTGAGACAATTAGAATGATGAAGTCCCCTTAATTCTTCATAAAGTAGCCAAGTCCCCAGTGCCCTCCAACAACACCTATTGATCAAGTTTGAGCTTGTTGGTCCCCAACCAAGTTGGGTCCTAAGAGGTTAGTCACAATAGGCTTGGCTACCCAAATGGTTCTCTTATCGACACCACTTTGAGTACCAACAACTTTGACAAACACATTGCCAACCTTATCCTTCCCAAGAGAATAGATATCATCAATAATAATTGGGTTGGATAAGTTACCACTAGTGCATGAAGAGGCGAGGTGACCTTTCTCACGACATAAGTAGCAACGTCTACTCTTCACTTTCTTCTCACTTGATTTCTCAACTTGAGAAGCATTAGCTTGAGGATTCTTGGGAAGAGGACTTTCTTCAACTTGTGGTTGAGCATGAGATCGAACTTGTGGCCACTTCCCTTGTTGCTTGTCACTAATGGCCTTCTTCTTCAATGGGCAAGATCTAACATGACGCCCTTCTACTTTGCACTTGAAGCAAACAATCTTGGCCGAATTCTTGACTTGTTCTTGGCCCTTCCTTTTGTTCACTTTGGACTTATTCTTCTTGTTGGAGTTGAATCCAATTCCACCTTTGTCATTGGGGGATTTTTGCACACTCAAGATATTGTTGAGTGTGAATTTTCCTTCATGACTCTTTTCCAAGTCTTTCTTCAAAGAAGTGACTTGGGCCTTGAGCTATTTGATTTTCTCTATATGGTTAGTCTCAACACAAGTACTAGAGGAAGTATAAGCTTCATCGTTAGAGCAACAAGGCAAGGAAAGCAATTTATCACAAGATGTACCAATGTTATGCATGGATGAATCGCGAGGACTAGCACAAGGCAATATAGCATTTTGACCAAAAGTAGTGCTAGTATCAACATGAGGCTCACTAGATGTTACCTTAGCAAGCATGGCCTCATGAGCTATCTTTAGCACATTATGGGATACTAGAAGATCATCATGAGAGCTTGTGAGGTTTACATGATTTTCTTCCAACATCCCATAATTGCTAGATAGCAACTCAAGTTGAGCCCTTAGCTCAACATTCTCCTTTAATATGGATGCTTCACAAGAGATAGAGTTAGTATCACAAGCATCATCATTAGCAACAAGAGGAGAAGACAACTTGGCAAGCTCTTCTGAATATGAAGCTTTAAGTTGAGCATGAGACTCAGTGAGTTTGATGAGCTCACCCTTTATGACCCTTGAGCCATTTTCGAGGTGCTCAAAATCCTCAAGGAGTCTAGCATGAGCAACTTCAAGCTTATCATTTTTAGTTTTGAAATCATTGGCCACCTCGAGTGCTCTATCATGAGATTCCTTTATTCTAGATAATTCTAGAGCAAAGGTCTCCTCAAGAGATTCAGATGTGGTTTCTTCATGTTCAAGAGCTTGAGATAGCTCGGCGATCTCATTTGCGTAATCACGCTCATGAGCTTCCATTTTCTCAATGGTGACCTCATGCTCCTCTAGATGAGATTCCAACTCCTCAATGTATTTCTTGCCTTCAATGGCAAGAGACATGATTTCCATGAAGTTGGAACGAGCAAGTTTATTTTTTTGAAGAGCTTTAAAAATCATTTCCCCCTTATTTTTTAAGGAGGCAACATTATCGTTCACTTCATCATAATCAACATCATCATCACTCTTGCCATCATCACAAGATATATTGGGATTCAAAGTGGGAGATACCTTTGAAGCCTTGGCCATAAGGCAAAATGCAATAGATGATGATGAAGGATCCGTTGAAGCACCATTCAAGACCACATCTTGTTCCATGGGGTGTTGGGTTTCCTCTGCATTGTTAGCACAACAATTCGAGGACATATATGCATTTTTATAATGGCAACAAGACATAGTAAACATATCATCATGGGATTTAGTCAAGCAATTTCTACATGATATGCAAGGACTATCAACACAATCATGTGAAATATTTGGAGTGCTCGAAGTGTTAAAGCCCAAAGAAGGAGCATTGCAATAAGATAGTGATGAAGGATCATCCACAATAAACATACTATCATCATTGCAATGACCAACACTACTCACCATATCATTACCTTGTGGCAAGTCACATGTAGGTGAAGTAGAAGAAGTTGAGAAGACTATACGGCCGGATGTGGAGGGAGAACAATCATCCCCACAAAACTTGGACATGCCATATTTATCTTGAAGCTTTGTCCACAACTCATGAGCATCCCGGAACGACATGAGTTGAAATATAACTACATTTCTTAAAGCATCGAAAAGCACATTAGAAGCTTGAGCATTGAGATAAGAGTTTTTCTCATCCTCTAAAGATAATCTTTGAGGATCCTCTGGAGGAGAAAAAACCCATATCTACAATTCGCTCTAAATTTGGGTCCATGACCCTAAAGAGATTAAGCATGCGAATTACCCAAACATCAAAATTTGTGCCATCGAAACTAAGAGTGTGAGAGAATCCTAATCCCCTAGTCGACATCTTTACTCTCTAGGCGGTTAAGCCTAACAAAGAGAGACAAGGCTCTGATACCAATTGAAAGATCGTGGATGTCGCCTAGGGGGGGGGTGAATAGGCGTTTTAAAATAATTACGGTTTAGGCTTGAACAAATGCGGAATAAACCTAGCGGTTAATTTGTCAAGCACAAAACCTACAACAACTAGGCTCACCTATGTGCACCAACAACTTATGCTAAGCAAGATAGACTACTAGGTGATAGCAAGATATATGATAAGAAACAATATGGCTATCACAAAGTAAAGTGCATAAGTAAAGAGCTCGGGTAAGAGATAACCGAGGCACGCGGAGACAACAATGTATCCCGAAGTTCACACCCTTGCGGATGCTAATCTCCGCTTGGAGCGGTGTGGAGGCACAATGCTCCCCAAGAAGCCACTAGGGCCACCGTAATCTCCTCACGCCCTCGCACAATGCAAGATGCCGTGATTCCACTAAGGGACCCTTGAGGGCGGTCACCGAACCCGTACAAATGGCAACCCTTGGGGGCGGTCACCGAACCCGTACACTTTGGCAACCCTTGGGGGCGGTTACCGGTACCCGTCAAATTGCTCGGGGTGATCTCCACAACCTAATTGGAGACCCCGATGCTTGCCCGGAGATTTACACCACAATGATTGAGCTCCGAACACCACCAACCGTCTAGGGCGCCAAGGCACCCAAGAGGAACAAGCTTCTCAAATTTCACTTCCACGTATCACCGTGGAGAACTCAAACCGATGCACCAAATGCAATGGCAAGGGCACACAGAGTGCCCAAGTCCTTCTCTCCCAATCCCATCAAAGCAACTAATGCTAGGGAAGAAAATGAGAGGAAGAACGAAAGAAGAACACGAAGAACTCCAAGATCTAGGTCCAAGGGGTTCCCCTCACTTAGAGGAGAAAGTGATAGGTGGAAACGTGGATCTAGATCTCCTCTCTATTTTCCCTCAAAAACTAGCAAGAATCATTGGAGGGATTGAGAGTTAGCAAGCTCGAAGAAGGTCAACAATGGGGGAAGAACATGAGCTAAAAGGATAAGGTTCATTGGGGAAGAAGACCCCCTTTTATAGGTGGGGAAAAATTCAACCGTTATGCTCACAGCCCACACAGAGCGATAGTATCGCTCTAGGGCGGAAGTACCCCTTTGAAAAACAACAGCGAGGAGGCAAAAGGCCAGAAGAACCGCCGGAGCGGTACTACCGCTCATCCTCACGGTACTACCGCTCGACCTCACGGTACTACTGCAAATGGTAGCGGTACTACTGCTTGCGAGCGGTACTAAAAAATACATCCGGGCCTACCACCGCAAGACTTGGACGAGTTTTTGGTCCGGAGCGGTACTACCGCTGTAGGAGCCGCGGTAGTACTGCTCTGGAGCGGTAGTAAAAAAATATATCCGCTCCAATTCGCGGTAGTACCGCTGCAGCCTTTTCAGAACACCAAAACTGCCACAACTTTTGCAAACGGACTCCGAATTCGATGAAACCAAGTTTGTTGGAAAGCTAGCGACAAGGGCTAACACAATCTTCAAAGAAATATCAATAAGAAGCAAATTAGAAAAGGCCCATAAGAAAATGGTGAGGACCCTTCCTCGGATAAGACCGGTAAAACCTCCAACACCGAAAACATCATAGAAGACGCATGCGAACTCCGTTTTCGATGAACTCAAGCTTGTCATCAAGATGACCATAAGCTCTAAGACTCACAAAGAGAACCAAACAAGAACCAAGAAACATGATGCAAGGATGCAATGGTTTGAGCTCTCGACGAACGATACGATCAAGCTACTCACTTGAGAGCCCCCCTTGATAGTACGGCTATCGATCCTATAACCCGGTCTCCCAACTACCACCATGAGACCGGTAAAATAGAAAACCTATCAAGGGCAAACCTTTGCCTTGCACATGATCCACTTGAGTTAGATGATGACGATCTTGTCCTCCTCAAGATGGACCACCTTTCTTGATTGCGTTGGGTCGATGAAGACTAGATGATTGCTCCCCCATACTCCACTATGGGTGAGCCACTCTTCGGCACATCTTCACAAGTCCATTGACACCACAATGGATGGCAAGCTTCAAGCACTTGATCTCTTCGTGATTCTCCACTTAAAATTGCACACGACAATCTTGATGACAATCACCACTTGATGTCATCCTTCCCATGGGTTGTATGATATCATCCTCTTGACGCAAGCCCATGGACACGTACCTAACCCCACATAGACTCTCACATAGACCATGGGTTAGTACACAAAGTGCAATGGACAATGCTTACATACCATGGGATCACTTGATCCCTCTCGGTACATCTTCTACTCTTTGTGAGTTGATCAACTTGATTCACTCTTGACTTGGTCTTGATCAACCTTGAATCTTTCCAACTCTCTTCGTTTGGATCATGTCTTGAAGGTAAACATGAATGATCACACACGCTTCTTCTTAAAGACATGCTTGTAATAAGCTCAACTCTCAAATGACCAATCTTTGGATAATTCCTTGAATAGCACCTTGGTCGACACAAACTCTCCTTGAAACCAACACATGTACTCCAAGAAAAGCCTATGGACAAAACCTTCAAATATAACTCAAGGAAACCATTAGTCCATAGAGATTGTCATCAATTACCAAAACCAAACATGGGGGCACCGCATGGTCTTTCATACGCCTAAACAAGTGAGCAACAAAACAGCCTGCCTTCCCTTTCGTCTCAGCCAGGCCAGAGGGTATGAAGGCAACTAAACAACATGCAAATGTTGCTTTTAGCTTATTTTTCTCAATCAGACCCAACTGAGACAAGCATGCAATGCAAGCAAAATAGATACGAGCAACCAAACACGTTCTAAGATGTTTGTTTGTATCAACAGATGGAGAGGCCCTGTTTCCTTTCTCTCTCTTTTTTTTGTTTACAAAACTCATCCAAACTTCTCTTCTTGTTCTTTTTTTTGGGGGGAAATCCAAGCTTCTCTTCAAACTTTAGATGTCAGTTCTAAAGTGAGCCTACATATATGTGTACCACGGGCAACCGTGTGGAACAAAGACAGTCAGCCATCAACCAACAACAGTGTCATTCATGAGACAAAGGCTCCGCAATGTATGCACGGTTCCACAATCATTTGCTCAAAACGATAAGGTAAAGCCGTAATAAAGAACAAAAGGTGCCTTATTAAACAACCGCATGCCACGCCGGAGCGTTGCCACTGAATAATCAAGAGAGCAGGACAAGCAAACAACAAACCTAATCCCTGCAAGTTAGTGCCCATCGGCCTCCGTTCATAACCAAAAAGTGCTACCCACTGCACCGCCAAAACGTTTTTCTAGCAAGTCGCAAATTTGCTGGCATCGCAGAACGGCAGAATACTATGAAAAAAGATTCTTGCAGTTTTCTCAAGACTATTGTACCATGTTTGGATGATATCATGATGTGCGCATAGCTTGCGTGACAGGAACACAAGACCTTGCATCTCTGGCAAGACTTTGACTTGCTGGGATTAGGAAAGAGATAATTGCCGAAGAAGAGAGCTACTAGCTCGATGCGCTTTAGTATGTCAGAGTGGCTTTAAACTTTTATTTTAAAAACATTCCAGCTATTGTCGAAACTATTGAATTGCACTGAAATTCAGTAAAGTTGGTTTTCATTCAGGCCAAACGGCTAAAATTTTCACTTGAATTTGACTGTGATCCAAACAAATATTTTGAAAATTCAAAAAATAATGTAAAACTTATTCGATTTTTGTGTACTACGGAAATTAATGAAATACTTTGACCAAAAGGCAATTATTTTGGTATGTACCAAAATTAATGGAAATTTTGAAATTCCATTGAAATTACACTGAAGGTGAAAACCACACGAACAGCCGGTCATTGGGGGGCGTCCACCCTCTAAGTCAGAGGCCGCCCTTGCTGCAAAGAGTTAATTTCTATTGATTATCACCATCCCGCAACCCTAGTTTTGAGAATTGAAAACTCCGATATCAGCACGGTATGAACCCTCTTTTAAACCCCAATTTTCTTTGAAGGAAAGGCATTACAAATCTCACAATAAAATAAACCAAGAGACTAAGTCTTAATCATCACTGCAATTTTTTCAATTGCTGTACCTGATGCTAACTTGGCAGAATTAACATTGTTTGACTCGCCGACTTTGGAGAATGCCGAGTTCTCGATTGGTTCCTGTCATGATCACTTAGCCAACCCATTTCACATGTTCACTTTTTTCACCATATTTTAGTTAGTGTATCTACTAAACATTGTTTAGCTGAACTGAGAATAACTCTTCCTGGTCTACTGTTAAACGATATACTCCCCAGTAGACAGTTTCAGACATTGTTCGGAACAGACAGGCTGGGTGAAAATGAGTAAAGTGATGACAATATGCGACTCCCCGAAGGAGCAATTTTGTTTGCTACACCACATAAACTCTCGCCAGCTATTAATGCATGTTAAGTAGTACCACAGAGAGTGTGTGTGTGTGTGTTTTTCGCTAAAACATATTCCGAAGTTCCATGGATTGGCTTCTCATTCTTTTTCTTAAAGATGCAAAAGCTTTGCCAATCTGGCAACAGAGCAGAATACAATGATTTACAAAACACACACGAATGCAGAAATCAACAACGAAAAGAGGACCAACAATATTGGGTTGGTGCCCAGGGAAGCCCATGTCCAGTAGAGAAAACTAAAGAAAATAATGTTCCAACACACCGCCAATAAAAATTATTAATACAGTATGCACAAAGTTGCATAATGATGCGATTTTTCAACATTAATATTTACCCTGTCATGGAGAACCGTAGAAGACAGGTTTCTGTCTACAGTATGCACTACCAAATGGCTGTTCAGTTTTTTTATATACCAGGACGAGTTTTGTATTTTTTTTTTTTGAAACGAGGCAAAAGCTTTGCCTTATATTGATAAAGAAGGAGCAAGAACAACAGCAAGGTGGGAATGGCTTAGGCCATCCCAAAGGAAAAGGAAAAAACAAAAATAACAAACAGATCAGCCCACAAGATCCGCCAGGTTTTTTGCTCCCGCTAGAATCCAATCTTTTGCTACCTCTCTTATCTTGTGCATGACCACCACCGGCAGAGAGTATTTCTTGTTGAAGACTCTCTCATTTCTTTCCTTCCAGATTTCCCAGGTGATGAGCATGATAGCCGTTTTTAGACCTTTGGGAGAGGAAGAGGGCGACCTAGCTAAGGCCTGCCAGTAGTCCACCACCTTGGGGCGACCAGAGCCCATGCTAAGCAGTAATTCCGGGCAGGAGAGCCAGGATGCCGCCGCGGACCAGATCCTCTTGGAGTAACGGCATTCAAAGAGCATGTGTCTCGCCGTCTCAGGGGAGCACCGGCATAGCTGGCAGGAGGGCTGGTGTGGCCATCCACGTTTGGCCAGGCGATCCGCGGTCCAGAGGCGATTTTGGACGGCGAGCCAAGCGAAGAAGCGGCATTTGGGAGGCGCCCACGTTTTCCAGACAATCGAGCCGAAGGAGCAAGGCAGCGCGGTCATGAACTGCGCCTTATAGGCGGAGCTCGCAGAGTAGCATCCATTTGGGGAGAGGGTCCAGATGATGGAATCTTCTATATCTGGGGAGAGCTGGATATCTGAGATGAGATCCCATAGCTGGACGAACTGGCCAATGTGCTCTGCCGTGAAGGCCTCCACCGCAATATCCGCTACCCAGGTATGATCAGTAAGGGCATCATGGACCGTTCGGTTTTTCCTCCTCGAAGCTTTGAAGATCAGAGGTGCCATATCTTTCGGTGGCTTGCCGTCAAGCCATGAGGAAGACCAAAAGGAGGCCTTCTTGCCATCCCCGATAGTAACATGAGTCGCAAACGGCCTTCTTGCCACCGCAATAACACGAGTTTTGTATTTGAAATCTACATGGACTTCATTGCAAACGGCCGAAACATTGACATATGGGAAAGTTCACTGTACCAGCCCCATAACACTTTGAGCAACTCTTTAGCAATAGCTATTGATCAATCAAGCGGATAAAGTGTCATTTAAAACGAACATGATTTCAACTTTACGAAGTATATAAAAATTCAGAAAACATTGAAAGAGCTGAATAAACTTGACTTGGTTTCATGAGAAACACAAACAGAGGCAACAAGGACGGCGCAGCGAACCCTCCCAGCGATCTAATTGCTCCCCTTAACCAAATAGTATTATTTCATCACAGGATGAGATAAAATACTCCCTAGAAGTTCATAATAGCAACGGAACATTTGAACAAAGCATGGTGCGGTTGGGCGGCCTGGTAGTACCAATCATAGACCAAGCTAATCCTTAAATTAAACAGTTTATGATAATCATCCGCACCGCCCAGAAATACTCTAGTCTGCAATTGGAGCTGGCCATTAAGCTGTTAGCACGATTTCGCGTGTATAAAAGGGTCCTAATGGTGAAGGGACTTCGCTCATCAGTGTTAAGCCATCAGCCCTCTTTGAGTGTGTGGTACAGACAGTAATTTTCCAGGGTAGCAAGAGAGAGTGAAAGCAGAATGGTGAAGCTCGCATTCGGGAGCTGCGGTGACTCCTTCAGCGCCACGTCCGTCAGGGCGTATGTGGCGGAGTTCATCGCCACCCTCCTCTTCGTGTTCGCCGGCGTTGGGTCCGCCATTGCCTACGGTTAGTCACCGTGTCTGTGTGAACCCTCTGTCTCCGTGAATCCAACGGTGATCAGTATGAACGTATGGTACCAGTACCTCAGTGCTAAGTGGCAACTGGGTTCGTGCAGGGAAACTCACCGACGATGGCGCCCTCGACCCGGCTGGCCTTGTGGCGATCGCGATCGCCCACGCCTTCGCCCTCTTCGTCGGTGTCGCGATCGCCGCCAACATCTCCGGCGGCCACCTCAACCCCGCCGTGACCTTCGGCCTTGCCGTCGGCGGCCACATCACCATCCTCACCGGGATCTT